>NW_026691071.1:600000-834055 GCF_020826845.1 Diceros bicornis minor
ATTTTTGAAGTTACCTCACAAAATTCTGTGCATAATCTAAAATTCTGGGCTCCCTACAGTTCAAAATATGTTTCAGAAATGATCTCTTTATCATCACAATGTAAGCCTATGCCTTATAAAGCAAAATAAACTTGGATGAGTTTTATCTTGGAGAGAGAGGGCAGCAAGAAAAAGAGTAGGATGTGCCTCTCTGCTATGAAGGAAAATAAATAAAATCACCAAAATATACAAAATATGCCTCTAAAACTGAATAAAGAGGTCTCTAAAGAGTTTTACATTTTAAGTAAAAATGCACCTATATAAAATTACACATCAGTTTGACTAAAATCTGGTCAACTTAATAGAAGAAGAATTCATTCAGTTTCATTTAAATAGCATGACTTATGATTAGCTGCATAATAAATGGTAGATATTTTAATTCTGGTATACCATGTCCTTCCACCAATGAAGGTGGGCTTAAATCTGTCATTTTCCTTAAAAGGGCCAACCAGATGTTCTGCTTATTTGATTACTTAATAGTATGGATCTGCTCCTCATTGCCAACGAAGGATGTCTACAAACAGGCTTTATCTTGTATATGTAATGGGAAACGCAGGCTGAGTTTACAAAAAGAAAAATTGAAAATGGAGCATTGCCTTGAGGAGACGTGGTCAATCTGTTCAAGAACATTTTCTCACTTGGTCAAGTGAAAAGCTGAGAGAGAATGCTGTCGGCCTCTTCCTTGGCCCCTTATAGAATGTGTGCATTACCTCAATTGAACGTGTCCTAAAATGTTTGAACTAAACTTGGAAATGAGTTGATGATACCGCATTTGCATTATGTCACACAGAATCTCTTTCATTAGGCACCATTCAAAACACTTTTTGGGACATTAGAGACCAGAAAAATTTTGCTTCTCTGAGAGACTGTTGCTTTTAATCTCATGGACATGAGGTGATAGAGAATTGTTCCCATTACCCTTTCTACTTTAAACCTGAGGGATACATTTCCGATTACCTTTAAAAACTGCAGGTTCTTCCGAGCCGGCCCCGTGGCTTTGTGGTTAAGTGCATGCGCTCTGCTACTTGCGGCCCGGGTTCGGATCCCGGGCGCGCACCGATGCACCGCTTCTCCGGCCATGCTGGGGTCACGTCCCATGTACAGCAACTAGAAGGATGTGCATCTATGACATACAATTATCTACTGGGGTGTTGGGGGAAAAAATAAATAAAAAGAAGGATAAAAAAAGAAAGAAAACTGCAGGTCCTTCCGAAACAACTTTCAGTGCTCTGGCTTACTTCAGCTTCATTTCATTGTTCCATCCTAAACGCCTTTCAGTTTGATCTATTTTCCTTTGTAAACTTTTTGTATACCTAGATATTTAAAAGCTGCTCAAATCTATATTGGAGAAAAGTTGGGTTACAGTACTTTCAGACAACATGTAAACCCAATTTTTAGGGTTTATACACAAAATGTTTCTGCCATGTTTCTACCAACTCTCCTTCCATATATTTTCCTCCAGGACTTCCTGTGACCAAATTGCCTTTCTAAAAGCCAGTCCTCTGTTCATTCTCTTGGCCAGTGACATTTTCATAGAAACATAAAGGACTGAATTTTCCAAAGATGCAACAATAATGATCAAGTCCTGATTCACACCTAGATATCCTGCTCCTGTTGTCCATGAATTTTAAAACTAAAGTTAATTATCTCTTTCATTTTATCTAAATCTATTGAGTAACTTGGGCACTGAGTCCCTAAACTGATCCACAGTCTGCTTTAGCAGCCACAAAACTCTCTCTCAAATGCTTGCATTCATGTGCTGAGTAGGTATTTTATTTATTTAGATCTTACTCAAAAAAAGAGCTTCATTTATTTACTCAAATACTTAAGTATATACTATGTGCCCAAAGGTCTTGAAATGTTGGCAGTCTGCAAGTAAGACAGATATGTATAAACAGATAAATTACACTACAGAAATAATTTGAATGAAAGAGATATGAATAAAATGCCATGGGACGCCAGGGAAAGAGCCACCATGGGTTGACATACAACTAAGATATATAACAATGTACTGGGGCTTTGAGGAAAAAAACAACCACCATGAGGGGTGGACAGGTTTTGTAACATCTAGGTAAAGGAAAAGGAAGGGAGAGAAGATAAAGAGAAAACAAGATAAACGGAAAGGTTTTCTTCTTCTTAATGTTTCTGCCACCAACTTTTGGAGCACACTGCTTGCAGATGTCCTTTCTAGCCAGTCTTATCTTTCAGCAGGCTTCTATAGACTTCAAAAATTTGATTGTACCAAGCTGGGCTCCTCCCTGGAGACAATGCCAACTATGTAGGGAGCCAGTAGGGGAGCAAAAGATTCACGGGAATCTGCAGCCCTTCTGCAATTCACTGGTGGGGAGGGGCACCAAGGCTTCACCTTGGCCTCTGTCTCCAAGTTCACATAAAGGAGGGTCGGTTTCTTCCTCGCTAGATGAGCGTGGAGAGAAACATCCTTCACAGAAGGGATTATGGAAAAATTAATGTGAGAGCCATGAAAAAGGCAGAGGAGGTAGCACCATGAATCTGAAGTAACTGGACATGTGAATTAGTAACCAGTAGGAAGAAGAGCTGAAGACAAAAAAATAAAGGCAAAAAACCAGTTCTCAATTTTCTAAGATGGAAATGCAAGCCTTTCTTCTTCAAAAAGAAAAATAAAATTGAAAGGGGTCACATGTTGCAAATAATGATTTTAACCACGATGTCACTACACAATAATGTGTAGCAATCAGTTGTTAAGTGCACTGCAAATAGTTCAAACTTAACAATTATGTTATCAAAGTTTGCAATTGATATATATATTTTAGTAAATAGTAGACTGTGTGCAAAGTTGTCACTATATTATTGACAATGTCACTCTTACTATTGAAAACATGACTAGGAGGGAGAAGATAGTGTGACCTCAGATTGCTAGAGTCACAGTAAGAAAAGTCAAGAAAGTGCCATCAGGTCATTTGGACAAAAGGATGCTATATGGCTGTTGGGTTTATAACAGATCAACTGGAGAAAAACAAGTCACTACATTAAACTATTTTCTACCTACCTCCATCACCCTCTCCAAGAACACATATTTTAAAATGAGACAAGTTATTATATTAAAAATTACTTGCTTTATCATTTTGAAAACTACATCAAAAAATGAACTGGGTTCATTTTTTGGGAACAAAAAAAACTGGGTTACAACCATCCTGGTATCAATTCCAACTACCATCTTTCACCAAACTAAAATTCTAATTATCACTAATTCACGTGCAATCTAGTGCTCCTCCAAAATACAATATCAACAACTTAAAATGTTTCATAACTTTTTTTAAATTGCCCTAGAATTTTAGAGGATAATATAAATATATCTCTTGGAAAAATTGAGAAAGATAAAGACACTAGGACAGGAAAAGATGAAAATATTACCCTAATCGATGATGTAAAACACAAGATATGAACAACTGTTAAAAAGAATTCTCTATGAAATCGATCAATTCTACTATCTCTACACGTGGCTATTTCCTATCAGTAATTTGATGCATAAACAAATAGAATAGTGTATTTAATGGGATCAATTCTTTTAGTTGTGTGCTTTTCCTTGTAAAACTACATATGCTTTTATGTTCTTCCTTTATTTTCAGGTGATGTCACATTAGAACACCCTCATCTCTGAAGATCTTTGCATTAAGGAACTCTACCTTGGCCCTTGATCAACTGTACTCTGCGTTATGATAAACTCAGAGACCTACATAGAACAATGTTTCCTACATCTTATCTCCCATGAGTTGCTCATGTCAGGGAGTATAGTCCACCAAGTAAACACTAAGCAGTGTTTCAAAAACATCGGATACTAAAAGGAGGACATGCAGGGTTGGGTGTGGGCCCCCATTCAGTGCCTAGTGCAAAGAAGAAAGAGGTCAATGCATCCCTCCAGAGACTGGGATAAAACAGGAGGTTATAAGCACGAGGCTCCCTTTGCAGGCCTTTAAACAGGGACCTAGAATAAAACTGTTGACACTGTGGATCATTGTTGGTTTTACAGGGAACTCATGAGGAAGATAAGGAGATGAAATAATGATAATTATAATAACAGCAGCAAACACTTCTACTGAACCAGGCACTGCAATCTGAATGTTAATTCTGTGCTTGAACATACATGAACTCCTATATCCCTCAAAATATTCTGATGTAGTAGATGTTGTTCTTCTCACCATTTTACAGATGAAGAGACCGGGTACAGTGGCTGGAAAACTCAGCCAGGTTACAAAGCTGCTAAATGGCCGAGCCCAAGCTCAGTGCTCTTCTGTGATGCTCTTTGACTAAAACTCCAAGTTAAGTTTCTGATGACTATCTTTCTCTCTATAATCTAATGGGGGAAAAATCAAAATTCTTAACTCTAACATCCATGCTACCATTTAGGAAAAGTTGGTGAGGGAGAGATTTCTGAATAGTAACAATACCCTTCTATTAACTCTTCACTTATAGATCAGACATCAATAGTCCTGCTCAGTCCACCAAGAAGAAACTGGGACTTTATTATGCCAAAAAGAAGAAAAAACAAATAATAAAACAACCAAATTCCTTTATACATCATTACACAAATGTGATTCTTAATTCCGTGTGACAAATATGAAGTGTTTTCCTGGTTTACAGCTCCATATAAAGCTGATGTTAATCTCATGCTATCTTCCCAGCCAATAACACAAAATACTTTAAAACAACGAAAGGCACAATGACAAAAAACAACCACAAAGAAAATTAAATATTACATCTGAACGCTGTACAATTTTTTAAAGATTACTTAAAAGTTAGATTTAATAAAATTTGTATCTCTATCTTGCCTCTCCCAGTTATCTCTGAAGGTAAAGAAAAGGATTAAGAAAGGCACAAGGAAGCCAGTTAGGGAAGCGAGTCAGCGGGAAGAGGTAAGTTGGCCGCCCCTCTGCAGACAACAGACAGAAATCTTCCCTGGGAGCTGTCTCAGGCCTCACAAGATGTGGAGCTTTGACCTCGGGCAGTGGCTACACCTGGACGCCAGCAGCAGTGAGTCTTAGATTTCAGTCTACACGGTAATAACTGGACAAGTCCAGTGTCCCCTTCCCTGGAATTCTAACTCAGCAAGTTTGAAGTTGGGACATGAGAATTTTCCATTTAACAAGCCTACCAGTGATTTTCCTTGAGTTATCTGCAGATTATGATCAAAGGCATACCTTGAAGAGAAGCACAAACTCACTACCCAGTATGCACTTCACAGATACTTTGTGTCACACACTCTCAGACCATTCCCTGGTCCAGGGGTCCCACATGCCTCAACATCCTTGGGCCTGTGTTGTTCATCAGGAGGTTCCGATGGTGGCAAAACAGACAGGACTCACCTGGGAAACTGCCCCTCTGTGTAATTCAGTGAGTGTGTGGGCTGCCTGCAGCCCAGATGTAAAGTGGGTCTTGCTACATTTAAAAATAAATTTCTTTTTAATTTTATTGAGGTCATATAGCTTATAACTGTAAATTTCAGGTCTACATTACTATATTTCAGTTCTGTATAGACTGGATCATGTTCACCACCAATAGTCTTGTTTTCATCTATCACCATACATATGTGCCCCTTTACACCTTTCTCTCTTTCCCTCTGGTAACCACAACCTGTACTCCCTATCTATGTGTTTGTTTATTTTCCACATATGAGTGAAATCAATCAGTATTTTTCTTTCTCTATCTGACTTGTTTCGCTTAGTATAATACCGTCAATGTCCATCCATACTGTCACAAATGGCATGAGGTTGTCTTCTTTATGGCTGAGTAGTATTTCATGTTATATATGTATATATATCACATCTTTATTCTTTCATCCATTGATAAGTACTTGAGTTGCTACTCAGTGTTGGCTATTGTGAATAATGCTGTGAAGAACATAGGGGTGCATACATTTTTTTGAATTACTGACTTCATATTCTTTGGATAAATATGCAGAGGTAGAATAGCTGGATCTTATGTTATTTTTATTTTTAATTTTTTGAGAAATCTCCATCATTTTCCCCTAGTGGCTGCACCAGTTTGCATTCCCACCAGCAATGTATGAGGGTTCCCTTTTCTCCACATCCTCTCCAACACTTATTATTTCTTGCCTTTTTAATAATAGCCATTCTGATGGGTGTGAGGTGATATCTCATTATAGTTTTGATTTGCATTTACTTAATAATTAGTGATGTTAAACATCTTTCATGTGCCTGTTGGCCCTCTGTATAACTTCTTTGGAAAAATGTCTTTTCATATCCTCTGCCCATGTTTTGATCAGGTCGTTCATTTTTTTGTTGTGGAGTTGTATGAGTTCTTTATATATTTTGGAAATTAGCCCCTTGTCAGACATATGATTTGCAAATATTTTCTCCCAGTTGGTAGGTTGTCTTTTCATTTTGTTGACAGTTTCCTTTGCTGTGCAGAAACTTTCTAGTCTGATGTAGTCCTACTTGCTTATTTTTTCTTTTGTTTCCCTTGCCGGACAAGATACAAAGACAGACATTATATAAAGATAAAAGGGACATTCCACCAAGAAGACATAACACATTAATATACATGCACCTAACACAGGAGCAACAAACTATATAAAGCAACTATTAACAGACTTAAAGGAAGAAATTGACAGCAACGCAATAATTTTAGGGGATTTCAACACCCCACCCACATCAATGGATTGATCATCCAGACAGAAAGCCAACAAGGAAACAGTGGCGTTAAATGAAACATCAGACAAGATGGTCTTAATAGATATATAGAGAACATTTCATCCCAAAACAGCAGAATACACATTCTTCTCAAGTTCACATGGAACATTCTCAAAGATAGACATATGTTGGGAAACAAAGCAAGACTCAATAATTCTAAGAAGACTGAAATCATATCACGCATTTTTCTGACAACAATTGTGTGAAACTAGAAATCAACTACAAGAAACGGTTGGAAAAGTCACAAATATTTGGACACTAAACAACATGCTACTGAACAACTATTGGATCAATGAATAAAGCAAAGGAGAAAACAAAATATTACTAGAGAAAAATGAAAATAAAAAACAACATATGAAAACCTATGAGATGCAGCAAAAATTGTACTAAGAGTGAAATTTATAGCAATAGAAGCCTACGTCAAGGAACGAGAAAAATCCCAAATAAACAATCTAACACGGTACCTAAAAGAACTAGAAAAAGAAGAATAAACAAAGCCTAAAGTCAGTAGAAGGACAGAAATAACAAAAATCAGAGCAGAAATAGATGAAAGAGAGGCTAGAAAAAGAATAGAAATGTTCAATGAAACTAAGAGCTGTTTCTTTGAGAAGATAAGTCTCTTTCTTTAGAGATAGAGATGGCATATGGGCAGAGATTATAAGATCAGAAAATCCAGACACTCAATCAGAGAAATCTCTGAAATTTAAGCATCATTTAAGCAACTTTTTAGCATCTTTAATACGTTCGAATATGCTGTACTTTTAACATCTGTTTGAATACGTGTGGCAAAGTCAAAGGACAGCCTATACTAGGCACCACAGGATGATAATAGCTTCCCTGCCTTCAACAACAAAAGGTCCAGGAAACTGACTTATCTTGGGTCCAAGTTGGGAACTATTTGGGAGAAATAGAGTGAAAAAGTAAATAAACCAGACAAGAATAAAAGAATTAGACAGGGATCTGATGGCAAAGAATACTTTTCCCAGCTACAGACCAATAGAATCTGGACAGAATGAGAAGGCTCATAACTACACCTGGCACCAGGAAGTAAAGTGGAAATCTCACAAGGGAGGCCACTTTGAGGCCTATAAACACCTTGCAAAACTACTCATTAGGATTTCAGAACAACAACATGTTTAGGATGTGTGTGTTCAATATATGCATGTCCTGGGTTCTCCTCATGATATTTTACTTACCTATATGTATATTTCCCTAAACCTTTGTTGATTATAAAGCAAAGCGAAGAGAATAACTGTGCGGCAGAGGTAAAGAGCAAATTAAAAACAAAAAACATACTGTAGTCACCATGTTGAGACTGTAAAGTAAACTGAATTAACTGATGGACAGGAGATGCTCTTTCTGAAATTTTTTTAACAAATTAAAAAATTCATAAAATATTCTTCAACATTGACGGTAATATACAATGCATAGATCAGTTAGTTCAAGCTTTACCTTCAGGGGGAGTCATTGACCATAATAGAGAATTCAGTTTCCAGGAGTCAGCTAGTCTTGTATCAGAAAGTGTCACATTTCAGACCTGGCTGTGCGTTTCAACTATTCACGTCTCTTTAAGCTAGTCATATCTTGATAAGCACCACAGGCTTTGCTACTTAGCTTACTGAATATCAGAAATAGCTTTTCATTGGTGAAATGAGTGGTTCGTTTAATTAGCATGAATTTAGAAAGGAGCTCTCATTGGTGAAACTGCAGGGATTCCATATATGTGGACTGGCCGAAACATCAGAGAATATCCTCATACTTAGAGGAAGAAGGTAAGAGTCGAGCAAGAAAGGATGTCAGGGGTGATGTCCTGACAGTGCTGCACCAGCTGCTGGTTTAGGAAAATGTCTCCTTGCCTGTTGCCAGCCTTTAGGCACAGGATCCTGCCTCCTTCACATCTGTATCATGTGAAACTTTCGTGGAAGGTGTAGCCGGGCATCTATCCAGGTAGCGAGCTGCACATCCCCCGATGAAGGGACTCTTGCCTAGACCGCTTCATCATCCTAACACAATGCCACTCAGTCTTGGACTTCACTGGCTCCATATAAAACAGGCAACACCAACAGCCAAAGGGATAAATGGTTTCACTTAGGATTCCATGTTCACCCCAATGCAATGTATGCTATAAGCACTCTATACAACCCCATATAAACTATATATATATATGGAAAGTTCAGTTGGTCCTCCAGGCTTTCAGACACACCCCAGGACTCTCACATATTGCAGTGCTGTGATGTAATCTCAAAACCTCTCCTTCACCTCATGGATCCAGTAGCAGAAAATAAGGAAAACACATTATCTTTCATGGCTTTTTAGTGTCTACACATGTCATCTCTTCAACCAGACTATCACTTAAATTTTTCTATATGCCTCTCGTCCACCCCCCAAATTCGTCTCTCCCTGTTTCCTGAGTCAAGCTCCACTCCACTAGAAGGCCCTCCCTGGTCCTCCCCTCACAGAGTCTCATCAATCACTAAAGTCAAGTTGAAGCCCCAGCTCACGTGGACCACTCCGGAATCAGCACACAGACACGGCACACCTGCACCCCTCGTTTTGACAATAATGTTGTGCTGTCTGGAAGGGTGGCGGCTTAACACTTTCCTGAGTGTATTTCATTTTCCCTCAAATGCATTTCAGCACAAGAAGTGTGCACACTTGCCCTGTCAATCCACCCACTCTTAACAATATCATGATGACTGCATAACAGCCACTTAATGTCTATTGAATGAACACGCTTGTCAGGTAGAAAAATAATTGAAATGGTCAATATGAGCAGCAGCTGTAGCTGGTAATATCATTTTCCTCATTTGCTTTAAAGGTACCAAAAGACACCGACAAACTTTGTGGGTTTCATTTGAAATGCCAAAGTAACAAGTTATCAGTTATATCGAAACCTAGTGGCAATTACAGAAGATAAATAAAAATAGGGAGTAGACAAAAATCCTAGGATATCATCAATACTGGGGCCCAGACAGATGTCCTAACTTTACAAGTCCTCAGTGTTCTCACCAGGAAATCAGGAATGATAACCGCCTTGGCCCTGTTCATAGGGCAGGTGTGACGCAGGAGCAACTACTATGCGGAAAGAGCTAAGACAATGACAGCTGTTATTCAGAAATAACCCACCAGGAGTACCACTTGTTTTGAGATTTTAAAAATCGATGTTTAGTTAGAATAATCACACTTTATTTCCTGTGTTTAAAAAATCCTCTTCAGGGCCGGCCCCGTGGCTTAGCGATTAAGTGCACGCGCTCCACTACTGGCGGCCCGGGTTCGGATCCCGGGCGGGCACTGACGCACCTCTTCTCCCGCCATGCTGAGGCCGCCTCCCACATACAGCATCTAGAAGGATGTGCAACTATGACATACAACTATCTATTGGGGTTTTGGGGAAAAAAAGGGAGGAGGATTGGCAATAGATGTTAGCTCAGAGCCGGTCTTCCTCAGCAAAAAGAGGAGGACTAGCATGGATATTAGCTCAGGGCTGATCTTCCTCACAAAAAAAAAAAAATTTTTAAATCCTTTTCAGAAGAATTCAACGTCATCACCATATGTCCACATCAAGGTCTCTCCAGAACCAGTGCTGAATCTTTGCTTTATTATGAGATGCTAGTTGAGTAAACTTGAGTCTCCAGAGCTTGCTTGGCATTTGTGCTGATTGTCGCTCTTTTGCATTCAATTAATAACTTTGTTGTGGTATTTCCTCAACCATCGAGGCATGTCTTTTTCTCTGGTGTATTTCTGTTTAGCATTTCAGAAATGTAGTTATTTCTCAAGTAGGGTTATATGCTCCCTGCCTCCAGGGACCATTGGTATTACCTCTATTTTCCCCAGGATATTACATATTCTATATACATAACAGACACACAATGAGTACTAAGGAACTGATAAATAAATGGCAAGCAATAGGATATATTGGAACACATGAGGAAGCCATTTGGGGTAAAACTAATTTGGCCAGAGTTTGTTTTTCCAAAATGGCCTGTCTCCTGCATATCTGCTTTCCCGTGTCCCAAAGAGAAGAGTAAATGCCCTTAAGATAAGGATGCAACTTCCCCCTCATTGACATTACCTTAAGGATGAGCATTTCTCCCTAAGCTAGGATTTGGTTGCTGCAGTCATCCTGTGACCACCCAGTTCGAGACAACAGACCTGACCCAGCCAAGCTCATCGAGATAGCAGACCTGCTATCCATCAATGGACCTGCTGTGTCCATCAATAGCTATTCTAGCCAGGTAATCTGACAGGGTGATCTTGTCGCTATAGTAAAAGAGACATAACAAGCCTATGTGATACATGCTCTTTGACGGTATATAACAGCTCTGTACACCCCACTTCTTTGGTGCCCTTCCTTCCTTAGGGAAGGAAAGCCCAGGGGCACAGTCCTCAAAAGTTGGCTCATAATAAACTCACTCCAATTTTGATTTATAGATTGATTATGGATTATTGACGTAGACATTTGTTGGTGTAGTCATGGCAGGATTTCAGAGAAACCCACCAGAGACCACCTGGAATCTACACTGAACTGGCATTGGGTACCAATAGGGGCCCATTGTGCCCCCCAGATCACTGCATTCTTCAGGTGATCCTGGTGAGTTCTCCTGAAACCCTGACCTTCTTATTGTAAGTCAACAGTTCAGAGTTTATTTGAGCTGTTTTCAAGTCTTAAGGCTAGGTGTCTTAAGGGTGTACCGGTACATACCCTAGGTCAGAGGAACCTAGGGGAGCATTCCTAGGAAAGAGAAGCCCAGGGGGTATTTCCTAGACCAGAGGAGCCAAGAGAGCACTTTTGGAGTGAATGGGGAGGGCTGACCTTTTTAATTTGGCTTAAAATTGGAAAGAATTGTGTTAATAAGGTCTGAAGAAAACTGCTTGATAGAAAAATGAGAGACTGAATCTGTTCAGCTGCAAAAAAAAAGGGACATTGCTCCTCCCGGCCTTTTGTGCATTCTCAGACATGAAGTTGTAAAACTTCTAGAAGAAAACATAGGGAAGAGGCTCCTCGACATTGGTCTTGGGAATGATTTTGTGGATATCCCACCAAAACCGCAAACAACAAAAGAAAAAATCAACAAATGGGACTACATCAAACTTAAAAGCTTCTGCCCAGCAAAAGAAACAACCAACAAAATCAAAAGGCTGGGAGAAAAGTTTTACAAACCACATATCAGATAAAGGGTTAAATACCCAAAATTTATAAAAAACTTTTACAACCCATAAGAAAATTTATAAAGAACTCATACAACCCAATAAGAAAAAAGCAATCCAATCGAAAAATGGGCAAATGACTAAGTAGACATTAGTCCAAAGAAGACATCCAAATGGCCAACACACACATGAGAAGGAGATCAATGTCACTAATCATCAGGGAAATGCAAATCAAGACCACAAAGAGCTATCATCTCACACGTGTAAGGATGGTGATCATCAAAGAGACAAGAGATACTAAGTGTTGGCAAGGATGTGAAGAAAAGGGAACCCTTGTGCGCTGTTCATGGGAATTTAAATTGGTGCAGCCACTATGGAAAAGACAGTGGAGGTTCCTGAAAAAATTAAAAATAGATACACTTCAGTGTATTTATCTGAAGAAAATGAAAACACTAACTTGAAAAGATATATGCACCCCTGTGATTATTACAGCATTATTTATATAGCTAAGATATGGAAACAACCTAAATGTCCATCAATAGATGAGTGGATAAAGAAAATGTAGTATGGGCCGGCCTGGTGGCGTAGTGGTTAAGTGCATGTGTTCCGCTGTGGTAGCCTGGGGTTCAGATCCTGGGAGCGCGCTGCCTCACCACTTGTCAGGCCATGTTGTGATGGAGTCCCATATAAAGTGGAGGAAGATGGGCACGGATGTTAGCCCAGGGCCAGTCTTCCTCAGCAAAAAGAGGAGGATTGGCACATGTTAGCACAGGGCTGATCTTCCTCAAAAACAAAGGAAAGAGAATGTGGTACATATTTACAAAGGAATATTATTCAGCAATAAGAAAGAAAAAATCTTGCCATTTGCAATGTCATGTATGGACCTTGAGGTCATTATGCTAAGTGAAATTACTGAGACAGAGAAAGACAAATACCATTTGAGCTCAGTTATACATACAATCTGGCTCTTCAGTTTCTCACCAAACTGCCACTGGCAGGCCGAGTTGAGTACCGGTTTTCTTTTTCTTTTTTTTTTTGTGAGGGAGATCAGCCCTGAGCTAACATCTGTGCTAATCCTCCTCTTTTTGCTGAGGAAGACCAGCTCTGAGCTAACATCTATTGCCATTCCTCCTCCTTTTTTTCTTCCCCAAAGCTCCCAGTAGATAGTTGTATGTCATAATTGCACATGCTTCTAGTTGCTGTATGTGGGACGCGGCCTCAGCATGTCCAGAGAAGCGGTGCGTCAGTGTCCGCCCGAGATATGAACCCGGGCTGCCAGTAGCGGAGCTTGCGCACTTACCCACTAAGCCACAGGGTCAGCCCCAACATCTGCGTCTTCTTTTTATGTGTCTGTCTACATGTATGTTATACGTGCATGGTATTTTACCTTTGGAGGGTATGGTCAAAATTAAGAGCTCTATTCAATTAACTTGAAGTAAGTGCTTAGAAAAGTTATTTCTAAATCCAAATGTTTTTCCAGTTAACATGATATGAAATAATATTTGGTAAATAAAAGCTTATTTAAGCTTGTTAGTTTTCAACATTGGATATAACACAGACATACAGACTTTCTTTGTCAGATAGACAATCTTGATGAAGAACTAATTGATGAACTCATACTTCTCAATTTCAAGATTAATTACAAAGTCAAGAAACTGTGATATTTTACAATACTACAATAATCAAGAGACCGTGATATTTTAAAATGAATAGACACAGAGGTAAATGAGAAAACATGGAAAGTCCACACATAGACCTCTGCAATTACAGACAACTTGATCTTGGTCATGACAATAAATGCACTCCAACATAAAACATAATAGATTTTTAGTCTCTAGTCATCATCAACCATGGTGATGATACAAAAGGACGACCCTATGGAAATAAATGAACAAATACACAAATTTTGCACCTTAGAAATAAATGTACTCAAAATCACACATCAACTAAAATATAAAATACAAAACTGTAAAAATCATACTGGGAAATAAGAGAAAATCTTCATGATTTGTAGTTTGATGATTTGTTTTCATATACAACACAAAAAGCACAATCCGTGAAGAAAAGAATTGATCATGTGTACTTGGTTAAATTTACATTCTCCAATCTGGGAAAGACAGCATTCACAGATTGGAAATACAAACTCCTGACTAAGATAATACATTTGTAAAACACATATCTGCAGAAAGACTTGTATGCAAATTATTCAAAGAACCAGTCAAACGCAGCAACAAGAAAACAAACTCCCCAAATTAAAATAAATAGACCAAAATATGAATAGACAAGTTACCAAAAATATATATATATACACATGGGAAATAAGCAAATATAAATTGCTCAACAACAAGGAATTATTGGAAAATAAAATCCATTGTGCATTAAGAAAAAGCAAATTAAAACACCAATGAGATACTCTACTCTTCTAGTAGAATAGCTAAAAACCAAAAACTGACAATACCAATTACTGGTGAGGATGTGGGACAATAGGAAATCTCATTCATTGCTGATGGGAATACACATAGTATAACCTCTTAAGAAGACATCTTGCTAATTCTTGTGAAGCTAAGTATAGTGTTACTATATGATGCACCAATTGTGCACCAGTGTATTTCTCCAACTACCGTGAAAATATACATCCACACACAGACCCCTAAGAACATCTAAAAAGCAACTTTATTCACAATGATCAAAACCTAGAAGGAACCATGATATCCTTTAACAGGTGAATGACACCCAAGTGTGGGACACTGGGTGAAGATACTTGAGGAACACTTGGGCTACAGGCACAGGGTAAGGAAACACACGAGTTCAGACAAGGCCTAGAGGAACAGTAGATGAAAACACTGGTTGTCTAGATGGGCTGGAGGCATAGAGAACGTAGACAAACACGAGCTGGCATGGGCTGGAGCACAGCTGACAGGCACACTCAGGGATGGAAAGGGATGCAGACACATGGAGTGAGAGAGACATGTGAGGTCTGGTATCAAATGTGGGCACAGGAGATAGAGACACTCGAGGAAAGATACCTGCTGCAAGTACGTGAGAGAATGAAATTAGGTGTCTGACATGGGTTTTAGAGAGATGGAATGGAGACTTACATGAGTTGACATGGGCTACAGGAACAAGGAATGGAGACTTTTGAGAGGTGGTATGGACAGAGGGGAGAGAAAACCTTGACAACACAAAAGGTCAGACGTGGGCTGCAATCATATGAGATGGTGACACTGGACAGAAGATATCAGCTTCAGGTAGAGGGATGGAGACACACGAAGGCTGGCATTGTTGCAGGCTCATGGGCTGGAGATCCTATGGGACAGACATGGGTTGCAGCACAGAGTTTAGAAATACACTAGAGAAGACAAGAGATACCAGCTACATCTGTGCTTAGAAGGCAAAGGTGTGTAGCCTTAAATGAATGTATGAATATGGAAGAAAGACAGGAAATCCATAATCTCAGCTTCTGTCTTAAGAATTAAAAGAGAATCACACTGGGAAAAGTACAGAATGGAAACAATAATAAAGATAAGAATTAATGAAATAGAAAAATACTAAAGAAACAAATCAAGCTAAAAGTTATTTTTAAAAATATTAATAAAGTTAATAAACCACTAACAAAACTGATTAAGAAAAAAAAAAGAAATGAAACACAAATCACCAGTATCAGAAATCAAATAGGAGTTTTTGCGCCCAAGGTGGGGCTACACTGGCTGGCAAGTTGCGTTCTCTGGGTGGAAGAACTGCCTTCTCCCTGGATTACTGCAGCGGATGAAATACGTGAACCCCTGACGAAAGCCGGCAAAATGTAAGACTTCTTACCACGTCAGCCTCCCGGAATCTCTACCTGTGGAGTCCGGTGGAAGGAAGTGGTGAGAAATTTTTTCTCTTTCTAAATTTAGATTGGCAGGAGAAAATATTTGGGAAACTAGTTTCTTGTGCTTTTAGTGACTCTGGTAAATTTGATAGAGTACTCTTGGTTTTGATCTTGATCACTTTTCCTCCCAGAGGTAGTCTCTGTTTTTCTCTTTTGTCTGTGTCTTTTGTCATAAGAAGGAAATACCATAGAGTAGGACGCAGGCGTAGGCCCTATAAGCCTGCTGTCCAGGCCGGCCCCACAGACTGGTGAGTTTGCGGGTCTCACCAGACTGGTGTCTATTTAGACAAACTTTGCTGTGGGTTAATATGCACATGAAGTGAAGGCCATTGCCAAGGGCATCTTGGAAGCCAAAAAGGCCGCAGATTTTCTGGGCACGGGTCGAGCAGTTAAGAGCCATTAGGTCGCTCGCCACTTTGAGGAGACTCCTGTGACACGATAAGTTGGTCACGGAACGGGGTAGATGACACAGGTTCCCTGCCAACTGCAAGAAAATGTCCGTGCAACGACGAGGTACTCTGTAAAGCACACAGTCCCCAACCCCGTGGCACTTGCCCCCCAGGTATTATTCTAACTCCAAGAGACCTAAGGCGTGGCTAAAGTTGTCATTGTGCACGTAAGAACAAAACCGGATGAGGTTTTTCCTTCTGTCTTGTTCTGTGTCCTGAGAAAACTTGGCTTTGTGACCAGTGAGAATATTCTCCTTTGTCTCCACCATACGGAAGGTGCACTTACCGGGGTGCGCCTTGGTGGCCAGTCGAGTAGACTGGGGTTCTGAACTGTCTCTTTGTCCGGCTGTGCCAAGCTCTCAGGGGAGTTTGTCATAAAGGACCCAGTCCATAAGTGCTTTTGTCGTCTTAACCACCGTTGCTTGTTAGTGCTGAAAAAATCTCATTTCAGTACCACCTGCCCGGTGTCACAGATTAGCGGGTCTGTGACTGGAGGCGTCCCACACTATTGTGGGAGACCGGAGACACCGTTTTCACTACACCATCCTTACCGCCTGTGCAACGAAGGTCTTTACTTTTTCTGAATATCTTTGAGAATAAATTCTGTGGATCATGGGGGCTACATCATCTGCGCCCTCACCAGGGACGCCTCTTGCGTCCATGATAGATTTATTCTAAGCGTGAAAAGTTACCTCCGGGTCTTTCCTTAAAAATGCTTATTAGTTCGAGTCACTATTAGAATAAATATACAAATGAAGATCCTACTCGTCAATGGCCAGACGACGGATCCTTTAAATTAGAAAAACTTCTAAATTGAGAAAAAAAAAATGTTTTGAGAGCTCTCACATAATTATTTATTTGGTACCTAAGAAAAGGCCAAAAAAAGGGAAGAGAAAAATTTGACTAGCCTTAAGACCTTGACTCAGGTTACAAATAAATTGAAAACATGTAAAAGTGTAAGTGTTGATAAGATTATAAAGGTTAGAATGTTTGAGTTAATTTTATATAAAAAAGTTACATCAACTTTGCCTGAATATGTTTTAAAATGTCTGACTGAAAATGCTTCCCTTGTCCAAAATTAAAAAAACAAGACCTATTGATAAAAATCTTAATAATAACTATGTTTAAAGGTATAAGCAGTGATAAAATTGACATAAAATTTTGTAGAAAAAAACTGATGTTATTTCTATTACAGAACTGGTTAACAAAAATAGTAATTTAAATGATGGCTAATTTTATCTGAAGTCTTATAAAGTCTTATAGACAATCTAAATAATTATTGAAAACAAATAAATAGTTGTGAAAAAAATAAATGTTAGATAAACTTTAAACAATAATTATGTGTTATGGTAGTTACTGCTTCCAAACTCTTTTTAGTGACTTAAAGCTTTAGAGTTTTGCTAAATTTTATAAAAAAAAATTCACTGAGTATCATCATTTCCAAATAACATAAGATATTAGACATTGCTAAAAGTACGTTTGTCTACTTTTGGCTTTTCATTACAGGAAAACTAAAAGGTGTTTTGGGTCTATTGGTAAACATGTGTTTTATTAAAGATTATACTATAAAGTAACATGTTTCTAGAAGTTATAAAGTGTTTATAAATTTTCCAAGCCACAAGATACTAATGTAAAAAAAAGTTTATAATTGTTTAGTTTTTACTTACAAATTGAAGTTTCTAAATGTTAAAATTTCTAATTAGTATATGTGATTAAAAATTAAGAAAAATATGTCTGTGTACAAGGAAAATAAGATATATAAAAAAAGAACAAAGAATAGAAATATTTTGTTTGTTTGATTAAAAAGGATAAATTTGTCCTCAAATACTAGGAAAAAAAAAAAGACATGAGACAAATTCTAAATATAAAAAAAAAGTTATAAAAAGTTTGTAAAAGAAAAATTCTGGAAAAAGAGTTTTTGCATGGTCAAGTTGGCTAAGATTAAAATAAATTTAATTAAGTAAATGAGTTTTAATAGCAGAAGTAAGCTGGTGCAAAATTAAAATTTCTCGTAAAAAGATAATTTGCTTAAACTTGATAAAGAGGTTATAAAAGATTTTTCTTTACCTTTGAGTAAGTCTACCTAAAAAAAAAAAAACTGTTAAAATAATTTCCTGTGTTCAAAAGACTGAGGTCTCTCTATTAAGGCTTTTTAGACTGTTAATGCTATGTTTGCTTTGACTTTTTATATTTTGGACAAACTCTCCAAAATTCATATCTTAAAATAAGTCTTTTTTTCTTTAAAAATTTTCAAAGGGCCCTGGAACTTCTCAAAAAAATTTGCTCTCTTCCTATAAGAGAAAAGATACTAAACTTATTAGGCTTATTCAGTATGTTAAATTACATAGAAAACATTGTCAGACAAGTGATGATAAGCCTGCTTAAGTGGTATTTTGTGGGTTAATGTTAATGATATAGGCGTTTTAAAATTGTATAACATTACTAAAATTCTGATCTGTCCTGGTTATCAGTCATATTTCTGGTTATTATTATTTTAAAATGTTGTACGTCACAAAATTAACCAAATTTCTCTGTCAGTTGCCATTTTGAGGTCTTGTTTACAGACTCATTTCTTTGCTCTAATGCTTTTGCAAAATATGTTTCAACTTCAGAAAAATTCATAAAAAAGACTGATATTTACACTAGAATACAGGTTTCTGACAAACTTTCTGATCATAAAACTGAACTTGGTAAAAAATTACAGAAATCTGATAGAGAAACTGACTTCATAAAGCTGCTAACAAAAAGACTGGGATCAAAAATGGATTACACAGGACTGAATGAACTGATAAAGATGATTATAATTTTTATGATTTTTCATTTAAAATATTGCTGAATTTTTAATGTTCTGTTTTTTCAGATTAAAAAAAAAACTTTTTCTCTTTTCTCCCGAGATAGCTATGACTTACAGCAATTTAATAAATGATATTTTTATAAATAAAATTAAAATATTTATCTTTTTCTCTCTATCTGATCCCTCAAATTTAGAAACTCTTAGTGAATAAATATTGTTGTTTTCATGACAATATAGTTATTTACATAAGTTCAATAAAAATCTGTTCTCCTTATAACAAGACACAATTAAAAACACTAGTTATATTACCAAGGTTGTGACTGGAACATCATATTTGCGATATAACCATACAGCTTTAGAAAAATAAAGATTAGACTTTATAAAATAAAGCCACGTGAAAATATTGGCCTGGTACCTTATGTTCCAAGCAGCACTTAGCAAGATAAGTAAAGAATGTCACTTATCTGACAGGTACAAAAAACCTCAAAATATTTTGAGAAAACCTCGAAAGAAAAAAATTCACCCAAATCTGTAGATATTACAGGCAAAGTCTGATGACGAAATCCTTGGCTTGGCTTTCCTGGCCTCGAGAGGCCTTTAAAGTTCAATCTGAGATTCCTTATAAAAAGTTCCAGCAAAGCAGATTTAAAAGAGCCTATGTGATCAATTGCTATTCTTGCTGTACTTATGTAAATAATTGGGCCAACTCTATTGGAACTAGACTTATTTTGCAAACTAGTTAGTTTTAATTTGGCTATCTTTGATAAAAATGAGGGTGATTTTAGAAAAAGAAATTATATTTCAGTAAAAACTATAGTATACATTTGTGGATATTAGATCCTAGTTTTGTTAATTGTCTTTTAAGATTTTTGTTTTATATCTGTTGACTAGACTAGATCCTGATTTCTTCTAGTCTCCTAAAATATCTGGCTACAGATATCCAAACTAACCTTTTTTGATTTTTTTCCATCATTTTCATTTGAAATCACTAAAAACTGAACCTGCCCTTTTTCCTGAAGCCTTCCAAACTGAAGCTGATAGACTTGATATAAACTTGAGATGACCTGACGACACCATCCAAGACATTTTAAACTGCAAAAGATGCTTTGACGCTGACATCTAAAATTCTTCTTCACTGGCTGTCCTCTAAACTCAAAAACTGCTTTACAATTTGCTCTAACCATTAACCTTGTTTTTCTTTCGTTTACACAAAAATGCTTCTTATTAAATACTTGATTGCTTGCTTCCACAATATAGGCATAACCTTGAGAGCCCACCTACATCACCACCTTCCAAAAAAAACTTAATTAAACTGATCTATTATCAGGACTAAAAAATGGGTTCAGTGAGATAAAACAATCTACCAACTCAGCTTCTGGACTATAAAACTTCTTTAAGTTTCAAAAAGACTGTGAAACTTTTAGTTTCAAAGGTGGGACTGTGGGAGATCAAGATTTGGCCACTCTGAAATCTCTCTCTTTACCTTGGTTGTTTTCTCTAGGGACATTTGACCTCCCCCACTAACTGCCTAAAAAATTTGACATGGTAGCTCCTTCCTGGAACAGATCTATCATGATGGCTGTAAAGATAACGTAGGGTAAATGTTACAATAGGAAAGGCACCAACAAGCCCCTCTTATCAGAAGTTCTGTCTCTCTGGCCACATTCTCTGGATGACCCTGTAAAGAGTTGCCAGACAATCATTTACATTTATAAGGAAAATCTCCATTTGTAAATGTATCTCCCTCTCTGTTTGGAGAAAAGAGGGAGATGAGCTCATTTCTAGTGACTTGTCAATGTGGACGGTGAGGCCTTGAGCTACATAATAAACCTTACTCTTGTTTACTGTGCTTTAGTGGTAATCTCCTGTAACTGACTCCCCCCACCCCCAAAATCCTCCTTTGTCATTGGCTGAAAATGATATTTAAGACGAGAATTTCTGCTATTGTGTTGAAAAACACAGCGTCCCTGCTCTCTCCCATGGTATACATGTTATTAAACTTGGTATTATTTTCTCCTGCTAACCTGTCTTGTTGATTATTTGGCCAGCCAGAAGAACCTTAAGAGAAAGGGCAGAGAGAGATTCTCCCTTTCCCCCGACATAGGCAATCTAAATAATTATTGGGAACAAGTAACTAAATAGTTGTGAAAAAGATGAATGCTGGGTGAACTTTAAATAATAATTATGTGTTATGGTGGTTACAGCTTCCAAACTCTTTTTGGTGACTTAAAACTTTAGAGTTTTGCTAAGTTTTGTGATAAAAATTCACTGAGTATCATCATTTCCAAATAAGATAAGATATTAGACATTGATTGCTAAATGTACGTTTGTCTACTTTTGTCTTTTGGTTACAGGAAAACTAAAAGGTGTTTTGGGTCTATTGGTAAACATGTGTTTTATTTAAAGATTGTACTATAAAGGAACATATTTCTAGAAGTTATGAAGTGTTTATAAATTTTCCAAGCCACGATATACTAATGTAAAAGAAAGTTTATATTGGTTTACTTAGTTTTTACTTACAAATTGTGGTTTCTAAGAGTTAAAATTTCTAATTAGTATATGTGATTGAAACTACTAAATATTAAGAAAAAATATGTCTGTGTACAAGGAAAGTAAGATGTATAAAGAAGGAACAAAGAATGGAAATATTTTATTTGATTGATTAAGAAAGATAAATTTGTCTTCAAGTACTAGGAGGGGAAAGAAAGACATGGGACAAATCTGAATGTAAAAAGAAAGTTATAGGTTTGTGGAAGAGGAATTCTGGAAAAGGAGTTTTTGTATGGTCAAGTTGGCTAAGATTGAAATGAATTTAATTAAGTAAATGAATTTTAATATCAGAAGGAAGCTGGTACAAAATTATGATTTGGTTTCTTTCTCTTAAAAGGATAATTTTCTTGAACTTGATAAAGAGGTTATAAAAGATTTTTCTTTACCTTTGGGTAAGTCTACCTAAAAGACAGAAAAAAAAAAACTGTTAAAATAATTTCCTGTGTTTAAAAGACTGAAGTCTCTGTATTAAGGTTTTCGGACTGTTAAAGCTCTTTTTGCTTTAACGTTTTCTATTTTTGACAAGCTCCCCAAAATTCATATCTTAAATAAAGTCTTTTTTTTACTTTTTTACTTTGAGAATTTTCAAAGGGCCCTGGAACTTCTCAAAGAAATTTGCTCTCTTCCTATAAGGAGGAAGACAAAGAAATTTGCTCTCTACCTATAAGGAGGAAGATACTAAACTTATTAGGCTTATTCAGTATGTTAAATTACATGGAAAGCATTGTCAGACAAGTGATAAGTCTGCTTAGGTGTTATTATGTGGGCAAATGTTATTGACATAGGTGTTTACTGAAATTCTGATCTGTCCTGATTATCAGTCATAATTCTGGTTATTATTAAAGTGTTGTATGTCACAAAATTAGCCAAATTTCTCTGTCAATTGCCATTTTGAGGTCTTGTTGTTTACAGACTTATTTCTTTGCTCTAATGCTTTTGCAAAATATTTCAACTTCAGAAAAATTCATGGAAAGGACTCTGACATTTACACTGGAGTACAGGTTTCTGACAAACTTTCTGATCATAAAACTGAACTTGGTAAGAAATTACAGAAATCTGATGGAAAGACTGAAAACTTCATGAAGCTGCTAAGAGAAAGATTGGGATCAAGAATGGATTACACAGGACTGAATGAACTGATAAGGATAATTATAACTTTTATGATTTTTCATTTGATGTATTGCTGAATTTTTAATGTTTTGTCTTTTCAGAGTTAAGGAAAACTTTTTCTCTTTTCTCCTGAGCTAGCTATGACTTATAACAATTTGGTAAATGATATTTTTGTAAGTAAAATTGAAATATTTCTCTTTTTCTCTCTATCTGATCCCTCGAATTTGGAAACCCTTAGTAAGTGAGTATTGTTGTTTTCATGGCAATATAGTTATTTGCATAAGTTCAATAAGAATCTGTTCTCCTTATAACAGGACACAATTGGAAACACTGGTTATATTACCAAGGCTGTGACTGGAACATCATATTTGCGATATAACCATACAGCTTTTGAGGAATGAAGATTGGACTTTATGGAATAAAGCCACGTGGAAATATTGGCCTGGTACCTTATGTTCCAAGCAGCACTTACCAAGATAAGTAAAGAATGTCACTTATCTGGCAAACACAAGGAACCTCGAAATATTTCGGGGGAACCTCGGATGAGAGGAATTCACCCAAATCTGTAGGTATTACAGGCAAAGTGATGACAAAATCCTTGGCTTGGCTTTCCTGGCCTGGAGAGGCCTTTAAAGTTCAATCTGAGATTCCTTATAAAAAGTTCCAGCAAAGCAGACTTAAAAGAGCCTATGTGATCAATTCCTATTCTTGCCGTACTTATGTAAATAATTGGGCCAACACTATTGGAACTAGACTTATTTTGCAAACTAGTTAGTTTTAATTTGTCTATCTTTGATAAAAATGAGGGTGATCTTAGAAAGAAAAATTATATTTCAGTAAAAACTATAGTGTACATTTGCGGATATTAGATCCTAGTTTTGTTAATTGTCTCTTAAGTTTTTTGTTCTATATCTGTTGACTGGACTGGATCCCGATTTCTTCTAGTCTCCTAAAATATCTGGCTACAGATGTCCAAACTAACGTTTTTCATTTTTTCCATCATTTTCATTTGGAATCACTAAAAACCTGCCCTTTTTCTTGAAGCCTTACAAACTGAAGCTGACGGACTTGATATAAACTTAAGAGATTACCCGATGACATCATCAGAGACATTTTAAACTGCAAAAGATGCTTTGATGCTGACATCTAAAAATCTTCTTAACTAGCTGTCCCCTATACTCAGAAACTGCTTTACAACTTGCTCCAACCATTAACCTTGTTTTTCTTTCGTTTACATAGAAATGCTTCCATTAAATACTTGATTGCTTGCTTCCACAATATAGGCGTAACCTTGAGAGCCCACTTGCATCACCACCTTCTAAAATGAACTTAATTGAACTGATCTATTATCAGGACTAAGAAATCTGTTCAGTGAGATGAAACAATCTACCAACTCAGCTTCTGGACTATGAAACTACTTTAATTTTCAAAAGGACTGTGAAACTTCTAAGGAAGTTTCAGAGGAGGGAACTGATGGTGCTCAGGGCAAGTTACCCCAGGAGGCACCACTCTGGTATGCAGATTATTTCGAGCTGAAGACAATAAGGACTCAGAGAACTCATGAAGAATATTTGAGTTTCCCCTTCCAAACTGCCTAAAGAATTTAAAACAAAAGATCTGTTTCAGGAACGAGTTATTATCATGATGGCTGTAAAGATAATGTAGGATAGCGGTTACAACAGGAAAGGCACCAAGCACCTTTTATCAAAAACTTTCTCTCTCCCTGGCCACATTATCTATTGATGACCCTGAGAAGAGTTGCCATGCAAACATTTGCATTTCTATCTCCATGGGAGTTGCCTCTTGCCCTCTGAGGTCCAAGACCACTACCCACCCCCAACACCTTCCTCGCCTTTAACTGCAATACTTTAGGGGACAGCTTAGACAGAGGGAAGAGTTGCTCATTTCTGAGTTTCTCCCAAGTATACCTGTTATTAAACTTGGTATTATTTTATCCTGTTAAAAAAAAAAGAAATCAAATAAGAAGTATTCTCTAGAGAGTGCTTAGATCTTAACACGATACACCATTTTGTGAAATACTTAGGACTGCGAATTAGACACCAAACATCAAAATTCACTTTATAAAAAAACAATATACTGAAACTGACACAAAAAATAACATAAAATAGGAAAACTCACATATCTACTAAATAAATTGAATTGTTAAAACGTCAAGCCAACTAACCAACAAAAACCACAAACACTTTCCACAAGCAAAACTCTAAGTCTGGGACTATTAACTATTGCAGACAATAGAGGGAGGAAGGAAGGAAAGGTTCAGATTCCAGATTAGACTGAACACAAAACTAATAGAGATTTTATTCACATTGAATACAATACAAAGAAGATTCTTTACCACACAGGACCTCTGAAGTCATCTTTCCACTATACTACCCAATAAGTTGAACCTAGAGAAGAACTGGAGAAAAAAAGAACTACACTTATTAAATATTTTTAACACAGTAAAGAAACTGAGGTTATCTAAACTGAAGAGGAAAATGCTAATAGGTGACATTTTCCATCTTCAATGTATGAGGAAGTCCAGAGAAGGCTAAATTTAAAAAGTGGATATAAAGTGAAAATTATTTAAATAACACAAAGAAAAATTTTATTATATGGCAAAGTAATATAGCAGACAATCAACCAATAAATAAAAAACAATTAATGTATATCATTGATTAGAGATATTAATAATCAACAGAACTGGTTTCTGGAGGTTGTGGAGTCTTTGTCCCTGGAAACTTCTCAGAAACAAACATTAAGCCATTTGTCCTGGATAGACTTTAGACCTTCTCCTGCTGGGGCTCAAGATCCCTTCAAGTTTCTTCTGTAATTTTAATCTACTGCTAAACTAAATGAGAGAAGGCATGGTGAGGTCAATTATGAGTGTGCTCTGGGGGGGTTCCTTAGAGGAGTTGTGGAGAAAGAGTTAACACACCTGGGATCCCGTAGGGTTCTGAGAAGCTGAGAAATAAAAGTATGTAAAGGGCTTGAGACATATTGGGACCTTAGTAAATAACCATTGTTATCAGTAATAATTCGTTTCCAATAGTGTAGATAAAGTTGGCTATTCTGTCTAAAAAACCTCATTCAAAACTGTCTTAGTTGACTGAGGATTAAATAATCAAAGCTGGCTTTGTTTTTAATATTCTTTCCTAGCCAGGTAGGGCTCAAGGGAAGCAAGCAAAGGAATTGAGTGACACTTAGGAGAGTCACAAACCCTGAACTCAGAGTAATGTTTGCTTTAGCCCCTGAAAATTCAGGAGCCTCTAGATCCAAATGCCAACACATTCAAGTTGTTGGTGAATCTTGGTTACGATTTTGATAGTTTTGGCTGTCTGCTCAAGCAAAGCATCCTTTGAAACCTAGGGTTTCTAAGCCGGTGGTTCTCAATGTGTGGCTGGTCAGCAGCATCACCTGAGAAACGGTCAGAGACGTAAATTCTCGTGTCCCCCCATCCTGCTGGATCACAAACTCTGGGATGGGCTCAGCACTCTGTGTTGTAGAGGACCTCCACACGGTTCTAATGCACACTGGAGTTCAGGAACCACTGTCTTAGGAGAAGCCAGTCCTAGGTACAACATAGGGTTAGCAAAGATTCCTCCCCCACGAGGGCTTCTCCTGAGGCCCCATGGCCAAAATAAGGATTCCCCATTATGGCCATAAGAAGAACTCCTATGGCTCAACTCCAGGCAGCCATCCTCAGGAATTTTTCCAATATGACCAGGAGCTCTGAAATTTGAATTCAAAAAAGAAAAACATATAAAAAATTGATTCAACATTCAAGAAATATTCCTGCTTCAGATTGAGGGTGAAGTAACTGAAATAGAGAAATTTTTCCCAGAACACTGATCTGTCATTTCTTCATGGAAACTACTGAGATCTTTCAGTGAAACTAAACAATGACTAGGAAGGTTATGGTTAGTCTGATGTGTAAGAGGAGAAAGAAAACACAAAGATAAAGAAAACAAACAAACAAACAGGAGAGAGAGAGAGTAAGGAAGGGAGATAGAAACAGGGACCATCAGTCAGAGGTAGTGAGAGGAGGGGAAAGGAATAGAAGATGCAGAGGGAGAGAAGCAGGTGCCGCTCGGTAGGAAACATACCTGTGGACATTGTGCACGTGTGGCTTTCATAGAAAGGTGTAAGGTTTCTAAAAAGCAAAGAAAATAAAAACAAATCCAACCAATTTAGTAATTTGTCCTAAATTTAATTGATCAGGTCTGATCTCCCTGATGTCTTCCTTCTCCTTTATTTCATCCATGTCTCAAATTCTATGTCCTGCCCTTGTCTAAGTCTTCAGAAACATACCACAATTCAAACCTTCACAAGGTGAACTTTTTAAATCATTTCAGGGGCCGGCCTGGTGGCGCAAGCAGTTAAGTGCGCGCACTCCGCTGTGGCGGCCCGGGGTTCGCTGGTTCGGATCCCGGGCACGCACCAACACACTGCTTGGTAAGCCATGCTGTGGCGGCGTCCCATATAAAGCGGAGGAAGATAGGCACCGATGTTAGCCCAGGGCCGTCTTCCTCAGCAAAAAAGGAGGAGGATTGGCGGATGTTAGCTCAGGGCTGATCTCCTCACAAAAAAAAAAAAATCATTTCAACTTCTTCCTTGCCCTTCTGCACAAAATAGATGCCCTACAGTGTTAGCTTGGTGCCTTTCAAAAAAACTTTAAAACACTTTATTCTGGGCCGGCTCCGTGGCTTGGCGGTTAAGTGCGCGTGCTCTGATGCTGGCGGCCCGGGTTCGGATCCCGGGCGCGCCCCGAGGCACCACTTCTCCGTCCAACCCGAGGCCGAGTCCCACGTACAGCAACTAGAAGGATGTGAACCTATGACATTCAACTATGTACTGGGGCTTTGGGGGGAAAAAATGAATAAATAAAATCTTTAAAACACTTTATTCTTAAAAGTACAGTTTTAGATTTACAGATAATTGAACAGATAGTACATAGAGCTCCATACATCCACTACACTGCCTCTCTCCTCTCTCCCAAGCCCCGTTTCCCCTATTATTAACACCTTGCATTAGTGTGATACGTTTGTTATAATGAATGAACAATATTGAAATGTTGTTATGAACTACAGTCTCTAGTTTAAGGGTCACACTTTGTGTTGTACAGTTCCATGGGTTTTGACACACATATAGTGACATGTAGCCACCATTATGCACAGAACAGTCTCACTACCCTAAAAATCCTCTGAGCATCAGATTAGCTCTTAGTGGCTTTTTAATATATTAACAATTGTCAGAATAACGTAAATTTTTATGATGAAAAATGTTCCACAAGTACTAAGTTTTGTTAGTCTCACTATTATGATCACTATTAGAAATAATGAAAAAAATGAACCCCTATGTAAAAAGAAAAATCGTAGAATTTTAAAGATAAAAAAGATCTGGAAGATTAGGAAATCCCACATTCTTCAAGACTCTGCCCTTCAGTCTCTCAGCTTTCTGTGTCATCTATCTGCCGACTCCGCTGAGGAGAAAGAAAGAAATCGATAAAGAAAAACAAAGCAAAGAACAAATTTGGGTTCTAAGTAGTCCTCTTGAGCCAAATTTAATCACGCATGGATTCTTCTTTATTGCATATTTACATCAGGAACATAATTACTAGCTAGAGCCTAATTTGAGAATATTCATTACGAATGAAAGATGTCATATCTAAGAACAGAACGGAATTTACTGAGGTTTTACTCTTGGGACATTTGTAGGATTAAGTCAGGACATGCTGTGAGAGTGATAAATAAGTTCTATATATTTTTATTCTCCAAGACCATGGATTTCTGCCACACTTTATACCCATGTACTTTGCAACAATGAAAAACAATTAAACACTGACCTTGAATATTTTGCCCTCAGATTCATTAGTCTTTAAAATATAAATTGAGCAATTTTAATCTAGATGAGTGAAAGACTATGGAGACTTCTAGAATGTCACGTTAGGTCCTTTGGAAGTGAAGAATTGACTTTATAAAGCATTTCTATGCCTTCTCATACCTTGACAATAGTGCTACTGTGACTCTCTTTTAAAGAGGATAATGGCAGGCTTTACTTTGATTTGCACCCTTTTGTTTTTAGTACATTTACTTAATATTTCTCAGTCTTTTGAAAAGTTTTATCATTAAGCTCAACCTTCATTTAAATCATCAGACCTATTTGATGAAGGCGACATGAACATTTACTTGCAAACTCCTCAGAAAATTACTAATTTAACCTTCAGATGATCCATTGTAGAACTCAAACTGGATTTCCCAGGCCCCTCAAAATGGCTCATAACTATGTGTTTGTACATTTATCTGGGAAGATATTATCTAAGGGTACTTGTTCTTCCCAAATGCTTTCTTTACCTCAAACAGTGATATTCCCAAAGTTTTAAGGAAAATGTGGCCAATTTGGTGAAAACCAAGTGACTTGTTTGTTTTAGCATGCCAATGAGATTAAGAAAATAAGTAATTTAATTATTGTTATTGATTATAAAAATCAGAAATTAAGCAAGCTTCTTTGTCCAAAGACATTTCTGCGAGTGAAATCGTCGGAAAAACTGACAGCTAGCTTCCCGTTTTAACCACTAAATCATAAGAAATGTAATACCATGGGCAAACACTTGAACGTTGTCACCTGCGCGAGTCCCCAACGGTATAACCCCATCAGGGCCACAAATCAGGGGAAGGAGCCGGCAGAATGGAGACAGCTGTGGCCTCAGCATCCTTCCTTCCTGGGTCAGAACACGGTCCCAGCTGCTGGCTGTCTAGTTTTCTGGGGAAGCAGAGAATTCTTCTGGGGACACGACACATCAGGTGTTAAGGATGTCATCGTTCTTTTTGAAACAAATGTTAGTTCATGTGATGCACTTCTCAGGACAGGAGGAGCCGCCTCAAGGGAAGGCAGATCTTCTCCAGGAGCTGACGGTCATCCAGGGAGAGCAGAGTCAAGAGCTGCAGAGGGGCAGCCCGCTCCCGCTCTCCCTCTCAGGAACACCTCAGTCCCCAACCCCTCCCGCGCCCACCTCAGCGGTTCCCATTGTATCCTCGGAGACGCCCGAGCATGCGCAGGACGGGAGCTCAAAGCAGCAGAGGGGCCAGCGAGCTGGAGAGCCCCGGAGCGTGTGCACTGGAGGCGGGGTCCCTGGCGTGGACGTGGGTGCCTCGGAGGTTTGTGTGGGGGGATTGGCGATTTCTGGATCCTTCCTCCAGGATTTTCAGCACTGGGGAGCTCTCCTTTCTGTAGTGTGGAGGAGCGCTGAGCAGGAGCGGCGCCGAGGTAGGCAGTGGGCAGCGGGCTTGGCGTGGAGATCTCTGCTGCAGATGGCGGGAGCGCAGTGTCAGGGGCGGGGACCGGGGCTGTTGGTGGGCTGCTCCAGGCGGGGGAGCCCAACTTTGTCCCTTGGAGGAGCAGAGGAGTGCTGCCTGGCAGGCCGGTCCCTCTGTCTTGGCGGGGCCCCACCACAGCGGGGCCTCCTGCCCACCCAGCGGAGGTGCAGGGGGCGGCAGGGAGTCGCCTGCCCTCTGCATGAGCCCTTGAGTTCATGCCACCCAGGACTCCGTCTAGGCCAGGTCGGGATATCTCCCGGTGAACACGGCCCTTCATAAGATGACCTGTGGTCAGAGCTCCTCTGTCTGACTCTGTTCAGGCTATTGGGCTCCTCATTGCGTTCTTTAAACAAATAAATATTCCTACTTCCTTGGGACCACTTTTATAGAAAAGCCTAATCCCATTAATAGTTTCTGATAATTGACTGTATATTTGCAAGGCGAACTTTGAAGCCTGTGAATTATTGTAAACTGCATTTAATGAAAGGAGCTTTAAACAATCTTTGGTGCAAATTATATAGCTTCCTAATAATAACTCACATTCTGTTAACATAGACTGATGACTGATCAATTGATGATTGACATACTGTGTAGGGAATTTTGGTGTCAGTGGAAAGATTTTTCTTGGCAGTTGGTGATAGAATTAAAATCGGATAAGGAGGAGGTTTTTAGAAGTAGTATGTAGTGTGTGTTTTGTCTCCATATTCATTTACAATTGTAAGAATTTAGATTTGGAAAGCTCATAGAACAGGAATTTTCAAATTTTGATTTGACTGATAGGGTGAAAAGTCAAAAGGCCAAAGACGGTAGGATTTCATTTATATGATATTCTAGAAAAGATAAACCATAGGGAAAGAAAACAGGTCGTTAATTGCCATTAGTTTTAATATTTAGTTAATCATTTAGTTTAATCATTAGTTTTAATATTTCTGATTAAAAAAATACATTTTAATGATAGCATCCTAATTATGCTTTTGGATGATAAAGAATTTAACAACCTATTAAATTCTGCAGTAGAAACAAATGATATGTTGGTTATTAGTGTCTTTGAAGTGTAAGTATTGTTGGTAATGAATATAAATGAGCTTTTTCGGATTGTGAACTACTGATTTTTTTACTACATCCTGTTGGACGTGGCATATTATAAGCTTCAAAAGGCTGTTTAAATTATTGTAGCAGGCTGAAGCTATTAAATTGTAATGTAAGATCTTTATAGATGAAACAAGCAAAAATACAAAAAGCCATTCATCATTTTATCTTTGTTAAAAAAATAAAGCAAATCTTACCATGTACATGAATGACTTTTGGCTAGATAGACCTGAACTTGAGAAGATGGACTCATTAGTGTCGGGGGAAGAGGGAGAATCTCCCTCGGCCCTTTTTTTTAAGGTTCTTATGGATGGGCAAATAATTAACAAGACAGGTTAGCAGGAGAAAATAATATCAAGTTTAATAACATGTATACATGGGAGAAAGCAGGGACACTGCGTTTTTTAACACAATAGCAGAAATTTTCGTCTTAAACACCATGTTCAGCCAATGACAAAGGAGGATGTTAGAGGTGGGGGGAGTAAGTTATAGGAGATTACCACTAAAGCACAGTAAACAAGAATAAGGTTATTATGTAGATTTAAGGCCTCACCTTCTACATTGATAAGCCTCTAGAAATGAGGCCATCCCCCCCTCTTTCTAAAACAAAGAGGTATATACCTTTATAAATGGAGATTTTCCTTATAAATGTAAATGATTGTCTGGCAACTCCTGGCAGGGCCATCTAGAGAATGTGGTCAGAGAGACAGAACTTCTGATAAGAGGGGCTTGTTGGTGCCTTTTTTATTGTAACCTCTATCTTACATTATCTTTACAGCCATCATGGTAGATCTGTTCCAGGAAGGAGCCACCATGTTAAATTCTTTAGGCAGTTAGTGAGGGAGGTCAAAAGTCCCTCAGAGAAAACAATCAAGGTAAAGAGATATATTTTAGGATGGCCAAATCTTGATCTCCCACAGTCCCGCCTTTGAAACTAAATGTTTCACAGTCTTTTTGAAACTTAAAGAAGTTTTATAGTCTAGAAGCTGAGTTGGTAGATTGTTTTATCTCACCGAACACATTTTTTAGTCTTGATAATAGATCAGTTTAATTAAGTTTATTTTAGAAGGTGGTGATGTAGGTGGGCTCTCAATTATGGAAGCCTATATTATGGAAGCAAGCAATCAAGTATTTAATAGAAGTATTTTTATGTAAACAAAAGAAAAACAAGGTTAATGGTTGGAGTAAATTGTAAACCAGTTTTTGAGGTCAGAGGACAGTCAAGTAAGATGATTTTTAGATGTCAGCGTCAAAGTATCTTTTGTAGTTTAAAATGTCTCTGATGGTGTCGTTAGGTCATTTCTTAAGTTTATATCAAGTTTATCAGCTTTAGTTTGTAAGGCTTTAGGAAAAAGGACAGGTTTAGTTTTTAGTGATTTTAAATGAAAATGATGGAAAAAATCAAAAATGTTAGTTTGGACATCTGTAACCAGATCTTTTAGGAGACTAGAAGAAATCAGGATCTAGTCTAGTCAATAGATATAAAACAAAAACCTTAAAAGACAGTTAACAAAACTAGGATCTAATATGTGTAAATGTATATTGTGGGAGATCAAGATTTGGCCACTCTGAAATCTATCTCTTTACCTTGGTTGTTTTCTCTAGGGACATTTGACCTCCCCCACTAACTGCCTAAAAAATTTGACATGGTAGCTCCTTCCTGGAACAGATCTATCATGATGGCTGTAAAGATAATGTAGGCTGGAGGTTACAATAGGAAAGGCACCAACAAGCCCCTCTTATCAGATGTTCTGTCTCTCTGGCCACATTCTCTAGATGGCCCTGCCAGGAGTTGCCAGACAATCATTTACATTTATAAGGGAAATCTCCATTTGTAAAGGTATCTCCCTCTCTATTTTGGGAAGAGGGGGAGATGGCCTCATTTCTAGAGGCTTATCAATGTGGAAGCTGAGGCCTTAAATCTGCATAATAACCTTACTCTTGTTTACTGTGCTTTAGTGGTAATCTCCTATAACTGACTCCCCCCACCCCCAACATCCTCCTTTGTCATTGGCTGAACGTGGTATTTAAGACGAGAATTTCTGCTATTGTGTTGAGAAACGCAGTGTCCCTGCTTTCTCCCATGTATACATGTTATTAAACTTGGTATTATTTTCTCCGGCTAACCTGTCTTGTTGATTATTTGGCCAGCCATAAGAACCTTAAGGAAAAGGGCAGAGGGAGATTCCCTCTCTTCCCCGACAGTTTTGGCGTAGTTGCCAGGAGCCACACTGGTTGGCAAGTTGCCTTCTCTGGCTGGAAGACCTGCCTTCTCCCTGGATTACTGCAGATGGTGAGATACGGGAACGCCTGATGAAAGCCGGCAAAAGGTAAGACCTCTTAACACGTCAGCCTCCCAGAATCTCTATCTGCGGAAGTAAATGGTGAGAATTTTTTCTCTTTCTAAATTTAGGTTGGCAGGAGAAAATATTTGCGAAACTAGTTTCTTGTGCTTTTAGTGACTCTTGGTTTAAATTTGGTAGAGTACTCTTGGTTTTGATCTTGATCCCTTTTCCTCCCAGAGATAGTCTGTTTTTCTCTTTTGTCTGTGTCTTTTGTCATAAGAAGGAAATACCATAGGGTAGGACGCAGGCATAGGCCCTATAAGCCTACTGTCCGGGCCGGCCCCACAGACTGGTGAGTTTGCGGGTCTCACCAGACTGGCGTCTATTTAGACAAACTTTGCTGTGGGTTAATATGCACATGAAGTGAAGGTCATGGCTAAGGGCATCTTGGAAGCCAAAAAGGCCACAAATTTGGTGGGCACGGGTCGAGAAGTTAAGAGCCAATAGGGCGCTCGCCACTTTCAGAAGACTCCCGTGACAGGATAAATTGGGTCACGGAACAGGGTAGATGACCCAGGTCCCCCACCAACTGCAAGAAAATGTCCATGCAATGACGAGGTACTCTGTAAAGCACACAGTCCCCAACCTCTCGGCACCTCCCCCGCTAGGTATTATTCTGGCTCCAAGAGACCTACGGCGTGGCTAAAGCCGTCATTGTGCACATAAGGAAAAAAAAACGGATGAGGTTTTTCCTTCTGTCTTGTTCTGTGTCCTGAGAAAACTTGGCTTTGTGACCAGTGAGACTATTCTCCTTGGTTTCCACCATACGGAAGGTGCATTTACCGGAGTGCACCTTGGTGGCCAGTCTAGTAGACTGGGGTTCCGAGCTGTTTTTGTCCGGCTGTGCCAAGCTCTCAGGGGAGTTTGTCATAAAGGGCCCAGTCCATAAGGGCTTTTGTCATCTTCACCTTTGTTGCTTGTTAGTGCTGGAAAAATCCCATTCCAGTATCGCCTGCCTGGTGTCACAGATTAGCGGGTCTGTGACTGGAGGCGTCCCACACTATTGTGGGAGACCGGAGACACCGTTTTCACTACACCATCCTTACCGCCTGTGCAACGAAGGTCTTTACTTTCTCTGAGTATCTTTGGGAGTGAATTCTGTGGATCATAGGGGCTACATCATCTGCGCCCTCACCACGGACGCCTCTTGCGTCCATGGTAAAGATTTATTCTAAGTGTGGAAAGTTACCTCCGGGTCTTTCCTTAAAAAGGCTTATTGGATCGAGTCACTATTGGAATAAATATACAAATGAAGATCCTACTCTTCAATGGCCAGACGACAGATCCTTTGAATTGGAAAAACTTCTAAATTGGGGGAAAAAATATGTTTTGAGAGCTCTCACATAATTATTTATTTGATACCTAAGAAAAGCCCAGAAAAAAGTAGGGAAAAATATGACTAGCCTTAAGACCTTGACTCAGGTTACAATTGAATTGAGAACATGTAAAAGTGTAAGTGTTGATAAGATTATAAAGGTTGGAATGTTTAAGCTAATTTTATATAAAGAGGTTTTAAAATTTCTGACTGAGAATTCTTCCCTTGTCCAAAATTAGAAGACCAAGACCTAGTGATAAAAATCTTAATGATAACTATGTTTAGAGGTATAAGAGATGATGAAATTTACACGAAATTTTGTAGAGAAAAACTGATGTTATTTCTATTACATAACTGGTTAACAAAAATAGTAATTTAAACGATGGCTAATTTTATCTAATGTCTTATGTAGTCTTACAGGCAATCTAAATAATTATTGGGAATAAGTAACTAAATAGTTGTGAAAAAGATGAATGTTGGATGAACTTTAAACAATAATTATGTGTTATGGTGGTTACAGCTTCCAAACTGTTTTTGGTGACTTAAAACTTTAGAGTTTTGCTAAATTTTATGAAAAAAATTCACTGATCATCATCATTTCCAAATAAGATAAGATATTAGACATTGATTGCTAAACTTACGTTTGTCTACTTTTGGCTTTTCATCACAGGAAAACTAAAAGGTGTTTTGGGTCTATTGGTAAACATGTGTTTTATTAAAAGATTGTATTATAAAGTAACATCTTTCCAGAAATGATGAAATAAGTGTTCATAAATTTTCCAAGCCACAAGATACTAATGTAAAAGAAAGTTTATAATGGTTTACTTAGTTTTTACTTACAAATTAAGGTTTCTAAAGGTTAAAATTTCTAATAAATATATGTGATTGAAGCTACTAAAAAATTAAGAAAAATATGTCTGTACAAGGAAAGTAAGATGCATGAAGAAGGTACAAAAAATGGAAATATTTTGTTTGATTGATTAAGAAAGATAAATTTGTCCTCAAGTACTAGGAGGGAAAAGAAAGACATGGGACAAATTCTGAATGTAAAAGAAAGTTGTAGGTTTGTGAAAGAGGAATTCTGGAAGAAAAGTTATATGCATGGTCAAGTTGGCTAACATTAAAATAAATTTAATTAAATAAAGGAGTTTTAATATCAGAAGTAAGCTGGTACAAAATTAAAATTTGGTCTTTTGTCTCTCGAAAGGATAATTTGCTTAAACTTGATAAAGAGGTTACAAAAGATTTTTCTTTACGTTTGGGTAAGTCTACCTAAAAGACAGAAAGAAAAAAAAAACTGTTAATTTCCTGTGTTAAAAAGACTGACGGCTCTCAATTCAGGCTTTTTGGACTGTTAATGCTCTGTTTGCTTTGACTGTTTATATTTTTGACAAGCTTCCCCAAAATTCATATCTTAAATAAAGTCTTTTTTTACTGTTTTTCTTTGAGAATTCTCAAAGGGCCCTGAAACTTCTCAAAGAAATTTGCTCTCTTCCTATAAGGAGGAAGACAAAGAAATTTGCTCTCTACCTATAAGGAGGAAGATACTAAACTTATTAGGCTTATTCAGTATGTTAAAATACATGGAAAGCATTGTCAGACAAATGATGATAAGTCTGCTTAGGTGGTATTATGTGGACAAATGTTATTGACATAGGTGTTTTAAAATTGTATAACATTACTGAAATTCTGATCTGTCCTGGTTATCAATCATAATTCTGGTTATTTTAAAGTGTTGTATGTCACAAAATTAACCAAATTTCTCTGTCAATTGCCATTTTGAGGTCTTGTTGTTTACAGACTTATTTCTTTGCTCTAATGCTTTTGTGAAATGTTTAAACTTCAGAAAAATTCATGGAAAGGACTCTGACATTTACACTGGAGTACAGGTTTCTGATAAACTTTCTGATCATAAAACTGAACTGGGTAAGAAATTACAGAAATCTGATGGAAAGATTGATAACTTCATGAAGCTGCTAACAGAAAGATTGGGATCAATAATGGATTACACAGGACTGAATGAACTGATAAGGATAATTATAATTCTTATGATTTTTCATTTGAAGTATTGCTGAATTTTTAATGTTTCGTTTTCTCAGATTTAAGGAAAACTTTTTCTCTTTTCTCCTGAGCTAGCTATGATTTATAGCAATTTGGTAAATGATACTTTTGTAAATAAAATTGAAATATTTATCTTTTCCTCTCTACCTGATCCCTCGAATTTAGAAACTCTTAGTAAGTGAGTATTGTTGTTTTCATGGCAATGCGATATAACCATACAGCTTTTGAGGAATGAAGATTGGACTTTATGGAATAAAGCCACGTGGAAGTATTGGCCTGGTACCTTATGTTCCAAGCAGCATTTACCAGGATAAGTAAAGAATGTCATTTATCTGGCAGGTACAATGAACCTCGAAATATTTTGGAGGAACCTCGGAGGAGAGGAATTCACTCAAATCTGTAGGTATTGCAGGCAAAGTCTGATGACAAAATCCTTTGCTTGGCTTTCCTCCCTTCGAGGCCTTTGAAGTTCAATCTGAGATTCCTTATAAAAAGTTCCAGCAAAGCGGATTTAAAAGAGCCTATGTGATCAACTGCTATTCTTGCTGTACTTATGTAAATAATTGGGCCAACTCTATTGGAACTAAACTTATTTTGCAAACTAGTTAGTTTTAATTTGGCTATCTTAATGAAAATGAGGGTTATTTTAGAGAGAAAAATTATATTTCAGTAAAAACTATTTCATTATAAATTTGCGGATATTAGATCCCAGTTTTGTTAATTGTCTTTTGAGGTTGTTGTTTTATATCTGTTGACTAGACTGGATCCTGATTTCTTCCAGTCTCCTGGAATATCTGGCTACAGATGTCCAAACTAACGTTTTTGATTTTTTCCATCATTTTCATTTGAAATCACTGAAAACTGAACCTGCCCTTTTTCCTGAAGCCTTACAAACTGAAGCTGATGGACTTGATATAAACTTAAGAGATGACCTGACTACACCATCAGAGACATTTTTAACTGCAAAAGATACTTTACGCTGACATCTAAAAATCATCTTAACTGGCTGTCCCCTGACCTCAGAAACTGGTTTACAATTTACTCCAACCATTAATCTTGTTTTTCTTTTGTTTACATAGAAATACTTCTATTAAATACTTGATTGCTTGCTTCCATAATATAGGCGTAACCTTCAGAGCCCACCTGCATCACCACCTTCCAAAATGAACTTAATTGAACTGATCTATTATCAGGACTAAGAAATGTGTTCAGTGAGATGAAACAATCTACCAACTCAGCTTCTGTACTATGAAACTACTTTAAGTTTCAAAAGGACTGTGAAACTTGTAGTTTCAAAGGCGGGACTATGAGATATCAAGATTTGGCCACCCTGAAATCTATCTCTTTACCTTGGTTGTTTTCTCTAGGGACATTTGACCTCCCGGACTAACTGCCTAAAGAATTTGACATGGTGGCTCCTTCCTGGAACAGATCTATCATGATGGCTGTAAAGATAATGTAGGCTGGAGGTTACAATAGGAAAGGCACCAACAAGCCCCTCTTATCAGAAGTTCTGTCTCTCAGGCCACATTCTCTGGATGGCCCTGTGAGGAGTTGCCAGACAATCATTTACATTTATAAGGGAAATCTCCATTTGTAAAGGTATCTCCCTCTCTATTTTGGGAAGAGGGGGAGATGGCCTCATTTCTAGAGGCTTATCAATGTGGAAGCTAAGGCCTTAAATCTGCATAATAACCTTACTCTTGTTTACTGTGCTTTAGTGGTAATCTCCTGTAACTGACTCCCCCTACCCCCAAAATCCTCCTTTGTCATTGGCTGAACATGGTATTTAAGACGAGAATTTCTGCTATTGTGTTGAGAAACGCAGTGTCCCTGCTTTCTCCCATTTATACATGTTATTAAACTTGGTATTATTTTCTCCGGCTAACCTGTCTTTCTAATTATTTGGCCAGCCATTAGAACCGTAAGGAAAAGGGCCGAGGGAGATTCTCCCTCTTCCCCCGACAATATTATAGTTTCTATTGAAATATAATTTTTTTTTAAAAATCACCCTCATTTTTATCAAAGATAGTCAAATTAAAACTAACTAGTTTGTAAAATAAGTCTAGTTCTAGTAGAGTTGGCCCAATTATTTATATAAGTATAGTAAGAATAGCAATTGATCACATAGGCTCTTTTAAATCTGCTTTGTTGGAACTTTTTATAAGGAATTTCAGATTTAACTTTAAAGGCCTCTCTAGGCCAGGAAAGCCAAACCAACGATTTTGTCATCAGACTTTGTCTGTAATACCTATAGATTTGGGTGAATTTTTTTTTTGAGGTTTTTCTAAAATATTTTGAGGTTTTTTGTACTTGTCAGATAAGTGACATTTTTTATTTATCTTGGTAAGTGTTGTTTGGAACATAAGGAACTAGGCCAATATTTTTATGTGGCTTTATTTTATAAAGTTTAATTTTTATTTTTCAGAAGCTGTATGGTTATATCGTAAATATGATGTTTTAGTCACAGCCTTGGTAATATAACTAGTGTTTTTAATTGTGTCTTGTTATAAGGAGAACAGATTTTTATTGAACTTATGTAAATAACTATATTGCCATGAAAAAACAATATTTACTCACTAAGAGTTTTTAAATTTTGGAGGGATCAGGTAGAGAGAAAAAGAGAAATATTTTAATTTTGCTTATAAAAGTATCATTTATTAAATTGTTATGTCATAGCTGGCTCTGGAGAAAAGAAAAAGTTTTCTTTAAATCTGAAAAAAAAATACATTAAAAATTTAACAATATTTTAAATGAAAACTCATAAAAATTATAATCATCTTTATCAGTTTATTTAGTCTTGTGTAATCTATTCTTGATCTCAATCTTTTTGTTAGCAGCTTTATGAAGTTATCAGTCTCTCTAACAGATTTCTGTAATTTCTTACCCAGTTCAGTTTTATGATCAGAAAGTTTATCAGAAACCTGTACTCCAGTGTAAATGTCAGTCTTTTTTATGAATTTTTTTGAAGTTGAAACATTTTGCAAAAGCATTAGAGCAAAGAAATGTCTGCAAACAACAAGACCTCAAAATGGCAATTGACAGAGAAATTTGGTTAATTTTGTGACATATAACACTTTAAAATAATAATAACCAAAATTATGACTGATAACCAGGACAGATTAGAATTTTAGTAATGTTATCCAATTTTGAAACACCTATATCAATAACGTTTACCCACATCATACCACCTAAGCAGGCTTATCATCACTTGTCTGACAATGCTTTTCATGTAATTTAACATGCTGAATAAGCCTAATAAGTTTAGTATCTTTTTCTTTATAGGTAGAGGCAAATTTTTTTGTCTTCTTCCTTATAGGAAGAGAGCAAATTTTTTTGAGAAGTTTTAGGGCCCTTTGAAAATTTCCAAACAAAAAAAGGAAAGAAAAGACTTTATTAAAGATATGAATTTTGGAGAGCTTGTCAAAAATATAAAAAATCAAAGCAAACAGAGCATTAACAGTCTGAAAAGCCTGAATAGAGAGACCTCAGTCTTTTGAACACAGGAAATTAACAGTTTTTTTTTTCTTTCTGTCTTTTAGGTAGACTTACCCAAACGTAAAGAAAAATCTTTTGTAACCTCTTTATCAAGTTTAAGCAAATTATCTATTTAAGAGACAGAAGACCAAATTTTAATTTTGTACCAGCTTACTTCTGCTATTAAAACTCATTTACTTAATTAAATTTATTTTAATGTTAGCCAACTTGACCGTGCAAAAACTCCTTTTTCACAATTTCTCTTCCACACCTTTTATAACTTTCTTTTTACATTCAGAATTTGTCCCATGTGTTGTTTTTTCTTCTTAGTACTTGAGGACAAATTTATTTTTCTTAATCAACCAAACAAAACATTTCCATTTTTTGTACGTTTATACATCTTATTTTTTTTGTACACAGACATATTTTTTTAATTTTTTAGTAGCTTCAATCACATATATTTATTAGAAATTTTAACCTTTAGAAACCTTAATTTGTAAGTAAAAACTAAGTAAACCATTATAAACTTTTTTTTACATTAGTATCTTGTGGCTTGGAAAATTTATAAACACTTTATAACTTCTAAAAATATGTTATTTTATAGTATAATCTTTTAATAAAACACATGTTTACCAATAGACCCAAAACACCTTTCAGTTTTCTTGTAATGAAAAGCCAAAAGTGGACAAACATAAGTTTAGCAATCAATGTCTAATATCTTATCTTATTTGGAAATGATGATACTCAGAGAATTTTTATCATAAATTTTAGCAAAACTCTAAAGTTTTAAGTCACCAAAAATAGTTTGGAAGTTGTAACCACCATAACACATAACTGTTTAAAGTTTATCCAACATTCATCCTTTTTACAACTATTTAGTTACTTATTCCCAATAATTTTTTAGATTGCCTACGAGACTTTATAAGACTTCGGATAAAATTAGCCGTCATTTAAATTATTATTTTTGTTAACCAGTTCTGTAATAGAAATAACATCAGTTTTTTGTACAAAAGTTCATGTAAATTTCATCACCTCTTATACCTCTAAACATAGTTATCATTAAGATTTTTATCAATAGGTCTTGGTCTTCTAATTTTGGACAAGGGAAGCATTCCCAGTCAGACATTTTAAAACATACACAGGCAAAGTTGATGTAACCTCTTTATATAAAATTAGCTCAAACATTTTAACCTTTATAATCTTATCAACACTTATACTTTTACATGTTCTCAATTTAATTGTAATCTGAGTCAAGGTCTTAAGGCTAGTTAAATTTTTCCTTTCTTTTTTTTTTTCACCTTTTCTTAGGTACCAAATAAATAATTATGTGAGAGCTCTCAAAACATTTCTTTTTTTTTCCTCCAATTTAGAAGTTATTCCAATTTAAAGGATCTGTCGTCTGGCCATTGATGGGTAGGATCTTCATTTGTATATTTATTCCAATAGTGACTCAATCCAATAAGCCTTTTTAAGGAAAGACCCGGAGGTAAATTTACACGCTTAGAATAAATTTTTATCATGGACGCAAGAGGCGTCCCTGGTGAGGGCGCAGATGATGTAGCCCCTATGATCCACAGAATTCACTCCCAAAGATGTTCAGAGAAAGTAAAGACCTTCGTTGCACAGGCGGTAAGGATGGTGTAGTGAAAACGGTGTCTCCGGTCTCCCACAATAGTGTGGGACGCCTCCAGTCACAGACCCGCTAATCTGTGACACCGGGCAGGTGATACTAGGATGTGATTTTTCCAGCACTAACAAGCAACGAAGGTGAAGACGACAAAAGCCCTTATGGACTGGGCCCTTTATGACAAACTCCCCTGAGAGCTTGGCACAGATGGACAAAGAGAGAGTTCGGTTCGCAGTCTACTCGACTGGCCACCAAGGGGCATCCCGGTAAGTGCACCTTCCATATGGTGGAGACCAAGGAGAATATTCTCACTGGTCACAAAGCCAAGTTTTCTCAGGACACAGAACAAGACAGAAGGAAAAACCTCATCCGGTTTTGTTCTTAATGTGCACAATGACAGCTTTAGCCAAGTCTTCGGTCTCTTGGAACCAGAATAATACCTGGGGGGGAGGTGCCACGGGGTTGGGGACTGTGTGCTTTACGGAGTACCTTGTCGTTGCATGGACATTTTCTTGCAGTTCGCGGGGGACCTGTGTCATCTACCCCATTCCGTGACGCAACTTATCCTGTCTCGGGAGTCTTCTGAAAGTGGCGAGCGCCCTAATGGCTCTTAACTGCTCGACCCATGCCCACCAAATTTGGGGCCTTTTTGGCTTCCAAGATGCCCTTGGCAGTGACCTTCACTTCATGTGCATATTAACCCACAGCAAAGTTTGTAGATGCCAGTCTGGTGAGACCCGCAAACTCACCAGTCTGTGAGGCTGGCCCGGACAGCAGGCTTATAGGGCCTATGCCTGCGTCCTACTCTATGGTATTTCCTTCTTATGACAAAAGACACAGACAAAAGAGAAAAACAGACTATCTCTGGCAGGAAAGGGATCAGATCAAAACCAAGAGTACTGTACCAAATTTAAATCAAGAGTCACTGAAAGCACAAGAACCTAGTTTCCCAAATATTTTCTCCTGCCAATCTAAATTTAGAAAGAGAAAAAATTCTCACCACTTCCCTCCACCGGACTCTGCAGAGAGAGATTCTGGGAGGCTGACGTGGTAAGAAGTCTCACCTTTTGCCGGCTTTCTTCAGGCGTTCCCGTATCTCATCATCTGCAGTAGTCCAGGGAGAAGGCAGGTCTTCCAGCCAGAGGAGGCAACTTGCCAGCCAGTGTGGCTCCTGGCGACTACGCGAAAACTGTCGGGGGAAGAGGGAGAATCTCCCTCTGCCCTTTTCTTTAAGGTTCTTATGGCTGGGCAAATAATTAGCAAGACAGGTTAGCAGGAGAAAATAATATCAAGTTTAATAACATGTATACATGGGAGAAAGCAGGGACATTGCGTTTTTTAACACGCTAGCAGAAATTTTCGTCTTAAATACCATGTTCAGCCAATGACAAAGGAGGATGTTGGGGGTGGGTGGAGTCAGTTATAGGAGATTACCACTAAAGCACAGTAAACAAAAGTAAGGTTATTATGCAGATTTAAGGCCTCTCCTTCTACATTGATAAGCCTCTAGAAATGAGGCCAACCCCCCTTCTTTCCAAAACAGAGGGAGATACCTTTATAAATGGAGATTTCCCTTATAAAGGTAAATGATTGTCCTGCAACTCCTCGCAGGGCCATCTAGAGAATGTGGCCAGAGAGACAGAACTTCTGATAAGAGGGGTTTGCTGGTGCCTTTTCTATTGTAACCTCTATCTTACATTATCTTTATAGCCATCATGATAGATCTGTTCCAGGAAGGAGCCACCATGTCAAATTTTTTTAGGCAGTTAGTGAGGGAGGTCAAATGTCCCTCAGAGAAAACAATCAAGGTAAAGAGATATATTTTAGGATGGCCAAATCTTGATCTCCCACATTAGTATGGCGAATTTGTTTTGGAATGTTAAAATGGGAAAGGACATATGTGTTACCTGAGGGTGACCCAAGTCAATATGGTGGGTTTCGCTGTTTATATGCTCTTTCTGAGTTACAATCTTGATTATAAACAGCTAGTCATAGATGTACCAATAAATTTGGACCATTTTATGTATCAATATTTTAAGATGTCCTATTTCCCTGATAGTTTCTGATTTCAGGGTGTCTGGGAAAAACAGTTTCTCAACATAGGTAAATTGGAATATAATTTTTGATTGTTGACTTATTGAATCATAGAATTGTGGAATTGGAAATAATTTTAGTGGTTGTAGAGACTAATCTCTTCATTTTCCAGGAAATGGAAAGTGAGGTTTCTCAAGTTAAGTCATCCATAGTCTGACTGCTACTTAGTGATAGAGTTGGAACTAAATGCTCAGATGCTTGTCTTCAGATTCCTAGTACAGTGCTGTCTGTGCTATGTACTATTAAGTAGACAAACCAATGAGTTACCTTCCCAGATCATATATGTAGCCAGCAGCGTTGATTCTTTCCCATATGCATTTTTTCCTTTCTCTTTTAAATAACTACTAACCACAATTAATTCATTCCCCTACCATGTTTAATGAATATACTTGTATGTGTCTCTCCTCGAGCACACGTGGACTCCTTAGAATGGACATCTGCCTGTGAGTGGATTGCTGGGCCAGAGGCTGATGTGAATCTGCAACTTGATGAGTTGCAGCCAAATCACCCTCTGAATTTTTTAACAATTTCCATCCCGCCAACAGTGTCTGAGTCATCCTTGCCCTGGGAATTGTCAGATGGGCATTGTCAGATTTTTACATTTTTGCCAATCTGATGGGTGAGAAATGATGTATTTGTTTTTCTCTTTGTTCGTTAGTTTTGACAAATGCATAGAGCTATGCAACTACCAAAATCAAGACACAGAACAGTTCCAGCACCCAGAACTCCCTTGAGCTGCTCTTTTGTAGTCAACTCTTCCCCCACCCTTAACCCCTGGTGGCTAATGATCTGTTGTCTTCCCCTATGGTTTGTCTTTTCTAGAATATCATATAAATGGAATCCTACAGTATTCAGCATTTTGAGTAGTTTCTTTCATTTAGCGCAATACGTATATTTGAGTGTTCATCCATGTTGATAACTGTATCAGCAGTTCCTTCTGTTTTATTGCTGAATGTGGTATCCATTGTATGAATTTACCACAGTTTATCCACCCACCAGTTGAAGGACGTTTCAGTTATTTTCGGTTTTGTCTTTTTTGACTGAAAAAAACTACTCTAAATCTTTGCAAACATGTTTTTGTGTGAACATTAGTCTTCTTCTCTTGGGTAAGCACCTAGAAGTGAAATTGCTGGGTCACATGGTATGTGTATGTTTAACCTTATTTTAAAAACTCTTTGTGGTAGCAAAGTCATGGCCCACAAAGATGTCCTAATCCCTGAACCTGGGAATACTTTAGTTTACTTGGCAAAGGTGAATTAAATTTGCAGTTGGAATTAAGGTTGCTGATCAACTGCCTTTAAAATAGGGAGATTACCCTGGATTATCCAGGTGGGCCCAGCGCATCACAAAGGCCCTTAAAAGGGAAAGAGAAACAGTAGAGTAGAAAAAAGATGCAACAAGGGAAGCAGGGCCAGAGAGATGCAGAGTTCTTGGTTTTGAGGGTGGAGGAGGGGCGCCATAGGCTAAGGAATGTGGTGTTCTCTAGAAGCTTGAAAGGGCTAGGAAATGGATTAACCTTTATAGTCCCCCCAAAAGAACCTAGTTCTGCCAACACCTTGATTTTAGCCCAAGGAGACCCATGTCAGACTGCTAACCTACAGAACTGTAAAACTATAAATCTGAGTTGTTTTAAGCCATGAAATTTGTGCTAATTTGTTACAGCAGCATAATAAACTCCACTTTAAAACTGTTTTTCCAGGGGCTGGCCCCGTGGCTTAGTGGTTAAGTGCATCTGCTCCGCTGTTGGCGACCCGGGTTCGGATTGAGGGTGCACACTGACGCACCGCTTCTCCAGCCATGCTGAGGCCGGGTCCCACATACAGCAACTAGAAGAATGTGCAACTATGACATACAACTATGTACTGGGGCTTTGGAGAGAAAAAAATGGAGGAGGATTGGCAATAGATGTTAGCTCAGAGCTGGTCTTCCTCAGCAAAAAGAGGAGGATTAGCATGGATGTTAGCTCAGGGCTGATCTTCCTCACAAAAAAGTAAATAAACAAAACTGTTTTCCAAAGAGGCTGAACCATTTTGTGTTCCCACCAGCAATGTAGGAGTGTTCTAGTTACTTTCCATCCTCATTAACACTTGGTATGCTCAACCTCTTTAATTCTAGTCATTCTAATAGGTACATAGCAGGATCTCAATGTGGTTTTTATGTGCATCTTTCTCACGATTAATGACGTTGAGCATCTTTTCATGTGCTTATTTGTCATCTGCGTATCTTGGACACTTTGGTGAAGTGTCCAAATCTGTGACCATTTTAAACTTGGATTTTCTTATTGCCGAGTTTTGAGAGTTCTTTATAGTCCTGTCAGATATGTGATTTGCAAAGGTCTTCTCCCAGTCTGTGGCTTGCCTTCTCCATCCTCTCACCAGTGTCTTTGGAAGGTCTGTGTAACATAACTCAAGAGGTTTCACATGACTTTATTTTCCTTCATTGAGAAACAGAGTGAGGTTGGAGCACCTGAGTCCAATCAGACCTTGATCAGAGTTGGGGCTGGGTCTCACTTTTAGTAAACCCAGCCCTTCCACTTTCCCTGTTCCTGTTTGCTGTGCTCCCCTCCCCTGCACAGGCATCTGGTTCTAAGTCTGGTAGATTTCTGTCTCCTCAAGTTTGGGAACCCATAGACAATTCAGCTACATGCTTCAGACATCTCAGCACAGCTCTCCAGCCTCCTACCTGATATTGCTTCACAATATGGGAAATTCCCTGAAGATCAGACTAACGGTATGTTGGACTTAGGCCACTTCCACCACTTCTGGAGGTTTCATTTTGTTTTGTGGAAGCTTTTGGCCTAGTTCCCCAGATTTCTGTGTGGCACCAAAACTTAACACAGGTGCTGTGAGAAAGAGCAGTTGTGTGTCTGAAAGCTCTCAGGTTTCATCTGCCACACCAGTCCTGCAGAATCACTACAAGTTTGGCTAACTTCTCTTTTCCTTAGCCGAGGATCTGACTGAGCAAGCCAGATCCTCGGCAACCACCCAGAATCAGAAAACGCCTGCAGGGCTCACATAAAAATCTTTTTATTCTTTCTGGAATTTTAGTTGGTTGATTCTGAAGTTCTCCAATGCTCTAAAAATATATTTATAATTTATCTGGCTTTGTCCAGTTTTGCAGCGAGTGCTTTCCTGTCCTGGTCTACTCTAAAACAGAAGTTTCCTTGTCATTAGTTTTTAACTCCATCAGTTATACATTGTCAATATTATGATTGTTTGGAAAAATCATGCTTTCAATGATTTATTCAGACGTTTACCCTTTTTTATCCTCAAGATCCATTTTTACCTCTTACCATTTCTTCTTCTATCAGTTTGTTTCTTTTTTTTTTTTTGTGGGGAAGATCTGCCCTGAGCTAACATCCATGCTAATCCTCCTCTTTTTGCTGAGGAAGACCGGCTCTGAGCTAACATCTATTGCCAATCCTCCTCTTTTTTTTTTTTTTTTTTTGTGAGGAGATCAGCCCTGTGTTAACATCCGCCAATCCTCCTCTTTTTTTTGCTGAGGAAGACGGCCCTGGGCTAACATCTGTGCCCATCTTCCATCTTCCTCCACTTTATATGGGACGTCGCCACAGCATGGCTTGCCAAGCAGTGCGTCGGTGCGCACCCGGGATCCGAACCAGCGAACCCCGGGCCACCGCAGTGGAGCGCGCACACTTAACCGCTTGCGCCACCGGGCCGGCCCCTCCTCCTCCTTTTTTTTTTACCCCCAAAGCCCCAGTAGATAGTTGTATGTTATAGTTAACACAGTCTTATAGTTGCTGTATGTGGGACACGGCCTCAGCATGGCCGGAGAAGCAGTGCATCAGTGCGCACCCAGGATCTCAACCCGGGCCACCAGTAACCGAGCGCGCACACTTAACTTCTTAGCCACGGAGCCCGCCCAGTTTCTTTCTTTTTAAAGTACATTCTTTTTTACTTTTTAAGTCTTTTCCTTGAGGAAGATTAGCCCTGGGCTAAGATCTATGCCAATCTTCCTCTATTTTGTACGTGGGTCATCACCATAGCATGGCTGATGAATGGTGCAGATCCCCTCCTGGGATCCAAACCCACGAACCCAGGCCTTGGAAGCGGAGTGTGCTGAACTTAAACCACTACGCCAGGTGGCTGACCCCCTTTAAAGTACATTTTTTAGGAATTCCTTAATGAGCATTTGTTCGTGGTAATACCCTTAGTAAATGTTTGCATAAAAATGTCTTTAAGTCACCCTAGTTATTGAGATATGGTTTGATTGGGTATACACTGAAAGTTATTTTCTCTCTGTACCTTGAAGATTTAATCCAACTCTCTCTTGCCTTCCATTGTTAAATAATGTATCATAGGTCTAAATGTAAGTCTCTGTAAGTGTTCTGTTCCTCTGAGGGGCTTTGAGTATCTTCTTTTGTATTTAGTGCTCTTTGGTTTCTCTGAATGGATCTGGCTCTAGATTTTTTTTTTTAATATTGCTTGAGATGTATACAGCTGCCTGAATCTAGAGTAGAAGTCTTTTACCAATTTTGGAAATTTCTGTTATTATATCTGAATATTCCTTTAAATCATATATATATATATTTATATTATTTAATTCAAATATATACATATACACATTCAATATATATTCATTAAATATATATTTATATTATTTAATTCAATATATATTATTCAATATAGTGATTTTTATTATTGAAAAAATATACGAGTATTATTTATATATATAGTTTCCTGTACTTGACCAAACTCAAGCCAGTCTCCTTTGAGCCTATAATAACTTGGCCTATAATAACTACAGTCTCTCAGCACAAATGGTTTCACACCTCCACACATATTATAAGACTTAAACACTTCCACAGTTTCTAACAGCTCAAATCAACATCCTTAGGATGACCCCTGTCCCCTTAAAGTGCCTGCCTGAGAAAGCTCAAGGCAGCCAAAAGAATTGACTATTTGTTCTGGCCAACACTTGATCATTGTCCCCTGACATCCCTTTCTTAGAGCATTTACCCAAAAGTGCTTAGAACTGTGAATCTTTCCTCTGTCCTTTAGAGTTGTAGGTGTGTCTGCTATAACTCAGGAGTGCATTTCTCAAGGTCCTGAGAGCCATTCCTTGAGATGAGGACAGGGTGTCTGTCTCCCAGATGCTGTGAGAGGAGAGAAGTGAAACTTTGATTATTTCCAACTAGCAGACACAACTGGCCAGATCACACTGCACTGACCAATATTCTGTAACTTTTCCCTCCCTGACTCTACTGAGCCCCTGCTCACCCCTCTGCCTGCTCCCTCATTCTCCCTTTCAAATGCCCAGTCACATCTGTACAAATCAAATTGAGTTCAGTTCATCCTGTTCCTACTTCCCTATTGCAGTGGTATATGCCTGATTAAAATCTGTCCTGACCACTTTAACTAGAGTCTGGCTTTGTATATACTCCACATTTAACACACATACAGATAATCTCACGCATATGCCTAGATACGCATATACAAACGTAACCATGGGCCCTCCAGGACCAGTTCAACTGACCCCATCTTATGAACAGAGTAGTTAAGAGTTTTCTTTCAGGAACTGAGACCCCTCTTCCAGTTCAGACCAGTTGGGACCACCAACTCATCAACTGGGAGTTCACAAATGCTTTATATGTGACCTTTATGACATCAAGGAGCTAAAAACTCCATTCTCCGATCATGGTAACACTGCCAATTTGTGAACACACATCTGATGAAGAGCTGCAAAGCTTGACTTTGCTTGCGAAGATCATCAATTACCTCACTTCTCCTTACTTCCAATCATGTACCTCCACACGTCAGAACACCCTGCCCTTCATCCCATAAATTGTGCCCCAAGACCTGGATCAGGGAGACAGATCTGAGACAGACACATGCCCCCGTCTCCTTGCAGATCAATCTCACAAAATAAAGTTACACTTCATTTCCCAAAAGCTGATGCCAGAATAATTGGCTTTTTTAATGTGCATTGGGCAAGAGAACCCCAATATTGTGCAGTAACATCAATACATGTATATACACTTACTGGTTGTTTTATTTTTTTTTTGTCCTCTTTGCTTAAGAGGAGTCACCCTGAGCTAACATCTGTTGCCAATCTTTTTGCTGAGGAAGATTCACCCTGAGCTAACACCTGTGTCAACCTTCCTCTATTTTGTATGCCGGTTGCCACCACAGCGTGGCCACTGGTGAGTGGTGTAGGTCCACGCCCAAGAACTGCACCTGGACCACTGAAGTGGAGTTTTCTAAACTTAACCAATAGGCCATGGGACCAGCCCATGTCTAATTGTTTTGAAGATGTTACTAGATATGCAATTGAAGTTTCACTATGATCTCTGGATTTCCTTGCTGTTTCTTTAGTCCCTCACTTCAGTGTATGTGTTTCTTGGTACATCTTTCATGCTAGAGGAATTCCTCAAATATCAAGTGGTCCTTGGCTACCTGTTCATATTTCTGTGATGGGAAGAAAACAGCTGAGTAAGATCTCTGTGGGCCTGATGGGGCCTGTGAATGTCTGGACTCAATGTTTCTTCAGGGGTGTTGAGAGTTGAAGTAGTAACAGGCAAACAATGTTGGTGCCCACACTGATCTCTAACAACATACTTATTCTACACATTCCCACAATGACAGACATCCTCTGAACACATGGAAATGCTGACAACACACACCCACACACACATACACACTATTTGCAAATGACCAGCAGCATTTAGACTGTAAACTACACATGATAATGCACACTGATACTCAGAACATACACACAAACACACACACACATACAGACCACTCACTGTCTCAGAGCCCACAGTGACTTGAACTCTCTAAACACACACACGTCAACAAAACACACCTTCACATAGAAGCCGTAATAGCCATGCACCCTGTGACCATACAGAATTGCTGAACACACAGACATCCACACAATAAGGGACGTGGCCGTGCACATCTGGGCTTGATCAAGGGGGTTTTCACACCTCAGCATCAACATGGACACCCCGGGGTGAGAGGGAGAGGCAGAGGGCACAGAGAGAACATGTGGGGAGCAGTCAGGAGACACTTGCATAAAGCAAATATGATACCTGTAAAGCTGGTTGCTAAATGACATATGACTCAAGGGTATGAGGACACAAGAGGATATGAAATGGTACAAAGGAGGTGACTGATACAAACCCATCACAAGATATTTAAAAGTAAGGAACAGTGATATTTTAAAAAGCACTGAAGAGAGTGCATCAAAGCTTAGATATAATTCCAAACAATGAATGACATGGAATTCTGGCCAAAGAACAGCCATTATTGCTGTTAAAATTCCTATTTAAATGTCTCTTATAAAATTATAGAAATACTCCTTGAAAAATGACAAATATTCATTGGTTTAAAATATTTAAAACATTTCAGGATAAAGTTACTTCAGGTTCCACTTTTACTGAGTAGCTTTTCTTGGGCAGCTAGAATAGTTGGACAAAGCACACAGAACAGCTGTTTGAAGGGTTGTAGAACATCCTGTGCAGACAGGACTTGAGGGTCTACAATCTCTGAGACTAGGGAAGCACAAGATTGTGAGCACCATCTCCACGTGGCTTCTCCTCTAAGGCATTTGCTATTTCAACAGTGAGAGAAGAGAGTGAGCAGAATGAGGAGGAAAAATGAACTGAAATTTGGTTCCAGCCAAGTCCAGTAACTTCTGCTTCTAGTCGTGTGTGGTAAAGGCAGAGCAACAATTAAACATTGATTTAATAAATACTGGGTGTTTGAAAACACCAAAGGGATGTGGAAGCAAACAGGACTAGATGAAAGGAAATTTCAAAAGGGAAAGAGCCTTTTTAGGTAAGATTGCCACACATGAGCTCACCCGGGAGAATTTGCTTAATCTGGACTCTGATAATCAGACCTGTCTTACCAGAAGACAATTGTAAGTACAGTCTGTCATAATTGATCTATGTTAGCTTTTAAATATCACAAGTTTTGTTTGGCTGTTGTTAATTTTTACTCCCTCCACTAGAAGACTCTATGAAAGGAAAGACATTGTATCATTTGCCACATGATCTTCAGAACATTCTTCAGTTGGGGCTGTATGACTTCTATAAATATTTAATTGTTGATTTCATGAATGCTATAGACTGAATGTCTATGTAATCCAATTTCATACGGTAAAATCCTAATCCCCGACCTGAGGGTATTTGGAATTGGGGCCTTTGGGTGTTAATTAGCTTAGATGAGGCCATAAGTGTGAAGCTCCCACGATGGAATTAGTGACCTTACAAGGAGATGGAGTGCCAGAGCTCTCTCTGCCAAATGAGGGTAGAGCAAGAAGCTGTCCTTCTGCAAAACAGGAAGAGAGCTCTCACCAAAAGCAAATCAGCTTGAACCTAGATCTTGAACAAGCCGGTCTTCAGAACTGTGAGGAATGCACTTTTGTTGTTAAGAGTGCCCAGTCTAGGCAGGGCCCGCTGGTGTAGTGGCTAAATGTGGCTGCTCCGCTTCAGTGGCCCCAGGGTTCACAGGTTCAGATCCCAGGCATGCACCAATGCACCGCTTCTCAAACCATGCTGTGGCAGCATCCCATATAAAAAGTAGAGGAAGGTGGGCACAGATGTTAGCCCAGGGCCAATCTTCCTCAGCAAAAAAGAGGAGGATTGGCATCAGATGTTAGCTCAGGGCTGATCTTCCTCACACACACACACACACACAAAACCCAAAAATGCCCAGTCTAGGGGCCTGCCCCATGGCCTAGTGTTTAAGTTCAATGAGCTTCTCTTTGGTAGCATGAGTTCGGTTCATGGACACAGACCTATACCACTCATCAGCAGCCATGCTGTGGGGGTGACCCATATACAAAAAAGAGGAAGACTGGCACGGATGTTAGCTCATGGTGACTCTTCCTCAGCAAAAATATAAATAAATAAAGTACCCCGTCTATGATATTTTTGTTACAGCGTCCCATACTGACTAGGACACTGAGTGTGTGAATAAGTTCATTTAGATTGACGATCCTTCTTCTACATGACACGTTACTGCCGATGATTCCTAAATCGGTGTGAGTCAAATTTCCCTTAAGGATCATAAAGAGGTTAAGGCCCTTCTCCCTAGTTATGCACATATTGATACACATGAAAACATGTTGCATCAAGTGCTTTATTGACACCTTAGTCTCACACCTGATCCCATTGGCCTTCGGTGAACCTCAGTTTTACAGTCAGTGTATTCCCCAAAGGGCAATAAAGGAAAGTCCCTGGACTGAAAAGGGTCGGTATCCATCGTGTAGCTCCTGTCCTCTGCCCAGCCAGCTCTAGAGCAGTGTTAATTTACAAGATAGGCTTTTCTCCAGGCAGCTCTGTCTTTCTGCCAACATGTTCTCATTTAGGATGATCTCACCAGGAGGAATGAGTGGAAATTTGGAGAGAAGAGCTACAGAAGGCATCTGCCAGGGGAAATTCTTTGTGGTTACATGACCTAGGATATGGACACCTGGCTGCTCTAAGGTGTCCTGAAAATGGAACCATTCCCATGTCTGCAATATCCTTCCATGTCCTCTTTCCCCTCCATGTCTCTGTTCTTGGTGGCCAAATTTCCTTGGCAATGACAATAAAAGAATGAAAGTAGGGAATGACCCATTTCCAGTCTCAGAATTCTGTGAAATTTTACTGCCTATCCCCAGTCTCCCAGGACTGACACTCTTTTTATTCTTTTAAGATTAGATTACATTTTAATCTCCTTTAATCAGAGTTTTCTCTCATCCTTGTTATGTATATACATGTTCTAATACATAATATTGAAAACATTATTTTTGACCCTACAATCTCCAGATTCACTCATAGTTATTTTCTGATGGATGCGTGCCTTTGTAATTATGTTTATAACTCCATTAACTATAGAAATTGACTAAATGCTGAGTAGTAATGTACTAATACAGGAAAATGGCCCATTTTTATTCAACACAAAGTTTCATGTTTTCATCAAAACAAATACATGAATACTTAATTGTTCAGCAAAAACTTTTACTATGTACATGTAAGCGATTATAAATCTATTGGAGTTGCTTTACCTTGTCGATTATTCCTTGTTTCTGAATTGTGCATTCAGCATTTCCATGAACACTTTAGAATTCTGCATCTTTATCCTACCATTTTATTTTCTTTATTATAATTTTTTTTTATAAATTTTTTTTTTTTATAAATTTTCCCCCCCAAAGCCCCAATAGATAGTTGTATGTCATAGCTGCACAACCTTCTAGTTGCTATATGTGGGACGTGGCCAGGCCGGAGAAGCAGTGCATCAGTGCACACCCGGGATCCGAACCTGGGCCGCCGGCAGCAGAACGCGTGCACTTAACCGCTAAGCCACGGGGCCGGCCCTATATGTTATAATTTTTATTAATTTATTTTTTCCCCCAAAGCCCTAGTGGATCGTTGTATGTCATAGCTGTATATCCTTCTAGTTGCTGTATGTGGGAAGCTGCCTCAGCATGGCCGGAGAAGTGGTGTGTCGGTGCGCGCCTGGGATCCAAACCCGGGCCGCCAGCAACGGATTGTGCGCACTTAACCGCTCAGCTACGAGGCCGGCCCTATCCTACCATTTTAAATACTAAATCATCGACAAAAGTCCACATTACTCGTTCAGTTGTGTGTTAGTGGATCCTTTGTAGGGTGTCTTCCTAGGTACGTTTTCACATGGTCATCGACAAAAGTCCACATTACTTATTCAGTTGTGTGCTAATGGGTCCTCCGTAGGGTGTCTTCCCGGGTACATTTTCCAATGTGAACTCCAGCTGAAGGCCTTGTGACACTGATATAAATACTGGTGTCTCCACAAATCATGGGGTCAATGATGTGTGGTCTGTTATGAGAGGTTTGGGGGATTCGATCGGAGATGTAAAAGACACTTTCCACTCCAAACAAATGGACTGAAGGTATATTTTATTATATAGAGGATAGTAAAGGCGATAGTCTGCAAACAGATCCGAATAGGTCAAATATTAAGAGGGAAAAAACATCAGCCCGAGTGGAAAGGGAAAACATCCACATCGGCTGAAGAGAAATGACACAAATCAACCGGAAAGAGAAACACCAAGTTGACCGAAAAGAGAAGACATCAAATCAATTACTTAATATCAAATCAATTACTTCACATCAAATCAATCACTCACAACATCCACACCCCACTGCCGGGAAAGCCCTGTCAATCGACGCGGCTGGGCAAGGATCACACGTCCTGGGCAAGATGTCCCTTCCACAGGTGGAACTCTTACCAGGTCTCAGTTTCCAGCAGTTTATATAAGCAGTTACAGAGTTTACAGAGCAAGCATCCAGTGTTCCCATACACAAAATGGTTATCAGTGGCGTATGTACACTGAGCCCCTTGGCTAATGTCCCAGCCCAGTAGTTGTGTACATGCATTGTTCTCTTTGGTTATCATCTTAGATGTTAGCTCAGAGCCAGTCTTCCTCAGCAAAAAGAGGAGGATTAGCATAGATATGAGCTCAGGGCTGATCTTCCTCACAAAAAAAAAAAAATGGGCAGAGGATATGAACAGACATTTTTCCAAAGAAGATATACAGAAGGCCAACAGGCATATGAAAAGACGTTCAACATCACTAATCAGGGAAGCGCAAACCAAAACTACAATGAGATATCACCTTATACCTGTTAGAAGGGCTATAATTACCAAGACAAAAACAACAAATGTTGGAGAGGATGTGGGGAAAAGGGAACCCTCATACACTGCTGGTGGGAATGCAAACTGCTACATCCACTATGGAAAACAGTACGGAGATTTCTCAGAAAATTAAAAATAGAAATACCATATGACCCAGCTATTCCACTACTGGGTATTTATGCAAAGAACTTGAAATCAACAATTCAAAGAGACTTATGCACCCCTGCATTCATTGCATTATTCACCATAGCCAAGACTTGAAAGCAACCCAAGTGCCCATCAACTGATGCTTGGATAAAGAAGATGTGGTATATATATACATACAATGGAATACTACTCAGCCATAAAAAAGACAAAATCATCCCATTTGCAACAACATGGATGGATCTTGATGGTATTAAGTTAACCAAAATAAGCCAGATGGAGAAAGACAAACACCACATGATTTCACTCATATGTGGAAGATAAACAAACACATGGACAAAGAGAACAGATTAGTAGTCACCAGAGGGGAAGGGGGTTGGGGTGGGCATAAGGGGTAAAGGGGCACATATATATGGTGACTGACAAATAATAACGTACGACTGAAATTTCACAATGTCACAAACTATTATGACCTCAATAAAATAATATAAAAAGTAAAAAAAAAAAAAAATAGGTCTGGTGATTTAAATGAATGTTGAGCTAAAGATAAAAGTTTTCAAGAGACTGAGAAATATTAGGTAAATGTACTTAAAAAAGGGTGCAAATTAAAGTAAATCTGCCATCATCCTCTTTAAAACAGATTCAGAGTAACATTATTGTCAAGGTATAAGAAGGAATAGAAATGCTTTATAAAAACAATTCTAAAGGACCTAACGTGACATTCTAGAAGTCTCCATAGTCTTTCACTCATCTAGATTTAAATTGTTCAATTAATACTTTAAAGACTAATGAATCTGAGGGCAAAATATTCAAGGTCATTGTTTGTTTTTCATTGTTGCAAAGTAGATGGGTATGAACCGTGGCTGAAATTCATGGTCTTGAAGAAGAAAAATATATAGAACTTATTTATCACTCTCACAGTGTGTCCTGACTTAATCCTACAGATATCCCCAGAATAAAGCCTCAAGGAATTCCATTATGTTATTAGAAATGACATCTTTCATTCACCATGAATATTCTCTAATTCTCTAGCTAGTAATTATGTTCCTGATGCAAATAGGCAAGTAAAAGAACCCATGCTTGATTAAATTGGGCTCATAACATGTATACATGGGAGACACATGAGAAATGGAGTCTCTCAAAAGAATGGCAGAGATGCTCCTCTTAAATACTATCTTCAGATAAGACAAAGGAGGATGTTGGGGGTGGGGTTTGGGATGTGAGACTGGAGAAGACAATTCTCATGGAGAGGGACATGTAAATGTTTGTCTGAACCAACTCCCCTGCACTGGGCTCTGGTCCTGAAGGGACAACAGGGAGGTGACCAGGAACAGGCCTCCCAGTGGTGGTGCCTTCCCAGGGGTAGCATGGGGATGCTGGGGGAAGGGGGATGGTGTGTGACATGGCACCAGCGGTGGAGGCAGCAATGCAGAGGTCAGGGATCTCTCTCATTCTCTCACTCTCTCTATCTCTCTGTCTCTCTCTCTCAGGGACCTGAGAAGAGGATGTTGGCAGAGCCTGTGCCCCTCGCCTACCTCTCTCATGGACCCTTCTTTCTCTGGCCGCTCACTATGGGAGCCCTGTGGCCTTGGGTTTAACCCATGAGGCCAAGGGCAGGTGCACAGCCAGCGGGCCTAGGGGGGGCCTTGGGGGTCCTCAGTGAAGGCCCCACCTGCCCGCGAGGCCTTGACACGGTGACACCACCTGAAAATAAAGCAAACACATATAAGCATATGTAGTTTTAAAAGGAAAAGCACACAACTAAAAGAATTGATATCATTAAATACACTATTCTATTTGTTTATGTGTCAAACTACTGATAGGAAATAGCCCGGTGTAGTGATAGTAGAATTGATCAATTTCATAGAGAATTCTTTTAACGGTTGTTCATATCTTGTGTTTTACATCATTGATTAGGGTAATATTTTCATCTTTTCCTTTCCTAGTGTCTCCATCAATCAGCCTTGAAGTGGAACTGAGTACATGCTTTTCAGAAGCGGCATCATTCTTTACTCAGCCAGAGCATTGGGCCTGACAATAGCTGGATCCAGCAGAAAACTGGGCACTCTAGGAGATGTCATGTGGAGATGTGCCTGGCTGGACTAATAGTCACGTGGATATGATTTTTTAAAAAATCTCTCAGAGCTTTCCCAAAATCAAATAATATTCTTAAGTTGCTTTAGTAGAAGAGACATTAGTTAGTGTCTTTTTAATTTCCACAGAAGCTTTTTTTATGTTACTAAAGAAACTAAACTTTATGTCTTTTGTCTTGTTACCAAAATGGACTTGGTATTAAAAACAAGAAACCTACAAGAAAGGAAACACTCATATGGAATAGAAATTGTGGGTCGCAATTGCTACTTTTTTATATAAAATCATGTTTTATTTATTTACAATTTCTCTCAACTGTGCTTTTGAAAATAACTTAGTATTAGAAATTACCAGTAAGAAGAGGGTGTGCTCCCTTGAGTGTGGTCCAGTAGAAGTCAGGTGACTCAGACCTGAGTTCTAGGCCCAGGTCTGTTTCTGGTTAGTGTGTGACAACGTACTTAGGCTCTCTGGAACGTAGTATTCCTTTCTGTAAAATTAAAGAGTTTGATGATTTTTGAGAACTTTTCCAAATATTAAATGACTTCTCTTTTATATTTTTTATAATTTTATTTATTTATTTTTCCCCCAAAGCTCGAGTAGATAGCTGTATGTCATAGCTGCACATCCTTGATGTATGTGGGACACTGCCTCAGCATGGCCGGAGAAGTGGTGCATCGGTGCGTGCCCGGGATCCGAACCCGGGCCTCCAGCAGCGGAGCGCGCGCAGTTAACCACTAAGCCACAGGGCCAGGCCTGACTTGTCTTTTAAAAAACAAAAAGATCCTTCTCAAACTTATACATTATCAAAAATTTTTTCTGAACTTTCACTTACCAAGAACAACTGATGTCCCTTCAATTATATTGATTGAAAATAAAGATCATAAAAGTATAAATTTGGTAATCTAATAAATGAATTAGCATAAAAATGAGCCAGGAAAAAATTTATGATCAATCAAGATATTACACTATGAAAATATTACTGTTTGTTACAGTACATAAAATGATGACACTGAAATAGTATCTTTTTGCTGTCTGTAAGTTTATATTGTTACTCATATATCACTATTAATCCTATTATGTTTTACAAGTAATAAAATGTCTTGAAAGGAGAGAACAATAAAGCAGCAGCCCTGCATTACACACGAATGTTGTGTTCTCCCTGGAGGGAAAATGAGGATAGAACATTGGTCAAGTACTTCGTTTTGTAACCCACTGGTGCCTTTCAAACATATAGCTATTATTGTAAGAGTAAAGATATTCTTTTTTTTTTAATAATTTTATTTATTTATTTATTTTTCCCGCAAAGCCCCAGTAGATAGTTGTATGTCATAGTTGCACATCCTTCTAGTTGCTGTATTTGGGACGCGGTGTCAGCATGGCCGGAGAACCGGCTTGTCAGTGAGCACCTGGGATCCAAACCCGGACTGCCAGCAGCAGAGTGCGCACACTTAACCACTAAGCCACGGGGCCAGCCCAAGAGTAAAGATATTCTTAAAAATAGTGCCACAAAACAGGGTTTCCCAGCTACTTGTTGTCAGATCTGAGACAGATATTAGGCCGGGGCACTTGAAGAGGCATGGTGGACTCAGCTGAGGGTGATTTAATTACTGTGAGATGATTAGCCAATAGCGAATAAGACGGAGAAAGATTAAAAAGAGGTAAAGGGAAATAAAGTTGAAAATAATTAAGAAAAATAGTGCCTTCAAAATATCCTCTCATTATTTTTATAGCTCTTTTTTGTTTTTGAGGCATGACTAGGATAGTATGTTAGATTTTTATAAACTCTTTTCTCCTGGGCTTATATTACTGAGTTCTTCATTATTTATGATAATGCCAAAGAAAGTCTGGACAAAAGTATTCTGTACTATCAACAAGCACAAAACATGTACAACATTGCTCTATATATTGAGTCCAGCTGTAATAGTCAAGACATATATTCATGTATGTAAAATTATAATGATTTTCTTATTTTCTCCGGCTGTGGACCATGTTAAACTATATAGTAATGAGCAGAAAACCTGAAGAACTAGGTGATTTAAAACACCTGTTGTTACAGCTAGGCCATTCAAAGGTGAAATTAATTTCAATTTCACACTTCTCCTTTCCTTGTAGCCAGTGAAGTGTCTGGAAGACAGAAAACACATAGAATTAATTGAGAGTTAACAGTATTTGGAGGCAGTTGAGGTTAAGCACTCAACAATGATGTCCCTTACTTCAGGAGCCATTGACTATTTTTCATAAGTTTTCTTTATACACGGGTTCTATTCTTAGATTATTTCTGTATGTTTCTTAGAAGAGAGACAGGGAAGGAGAATTAACTATCAATCTACTGTGTGCCAGTTCCTTTACTGTATTACCTTATGCAATTCTTAGAGTAATCCTTTAAAGTAACTGTTATAATTCATATTTAACTGCTAAAGAAAACCATGGTTACAAAATTGATCAAGGGTAAGAGGGAAGATCTGAACATCAGCCCGTTGGGTTATGCCTCATATTCTCTCCACTGTGATAAAAATGGTGCTTCAACATGGGTTCTCACCATCTGGCTATTTAATACCGGCTCCTGCCAACAGCATTGGATGACATGAGATGAGAAGTTTATTTCCAAAGTTATTTTATTATATTTAAACTCTACTATTTATGAGTAGGATGTCAAGACATGTTTTAGAGGCATAGAGAGCAACTGATTAGTTCACCTACACATTTTTCAGGTTTACTATAACCTTCGTGTGCCACATTGTGTCAACTTTACCAACTTTAGTGCTTCACTGTTCTGTTTTATAAAATTCAGAGTTTCACTTTTCATGTAAAGCACTTTGCTGCTCTCTTAGTCACTAGATGGCAGTTTTGTATCTCTGTAAATTACCACTGCAGGAGGAAATGAGAGGTCTTAAGCCAGTTTGCTCTGCACAAATGATGGACATAGGAGGACTTCTGGTCCATCAAGACTGCCTGTGTTATTCCGTGGCTGTAACGGGGATGTCCAGGACTGCTTAGTCAGAGGCACGAAGCAGAGTCAGAAAGCATCCTCTAAGTTCTTCTTCAGATGTGAGTTCAGGCACCTGTCTTCTCACCTGAGCACATTGGAGTTTATTGAATGTGTTCAGACTCTTACTCTCTCCCTGTACTTAATAAGTCTGGGAGCTCCATACCCCTAGAAACAACACATGACACATAAAGCCTTTTCTCAACTAAACGGAGTTGAGGGCTATGGTGTTGCCCGAGAGTCTGATGCTTAAAGAAAATACAGCTGGTGCTCAGGCGGAAGGAAAGAGCGTCAGCTACTCCTAGAGGGCTTTTATTGATGCTCCTATGGAATGAGCAAGTTTAAAATAAAACCACATGGCTTAAACCTCACAAACTGATTGTTTTATTTTCAAGTAATAGGCTCTGAAAATCTGCTATGTCTAAAAAGCTATTTCATAAAACTGAAACAGTTCTGTTTTTTATTCTCTGGTATTTGAAATACTATTAAAACTGTAAATCCTTTAACATTCTACAATATATAAATAGGCAAATATTAATTATATTCTCTAAAAATGTCTGCTCCCATGTTAAAGTTTAATATATAGCAGCAGAATCGGTTACCACCCAATTTTTAACTCATTTTTTGCTTTTGAAATTACATATAAAATTTGTGTTTTGAAGTATTTTCCTAAAACTCAGCATCTTTCTGATATAAATAGACTAGTTGAAAGGTAACTAGAATGAAATTTGATCTTTAAAACTTTAGCTTTGTGTAAGAACTGATAACAAGAGGCAGTTGGGTCTCTCCACGTTATGATATTTATTAATTGTGAATAGCCACATCTATTACAATGTGGTGAATAATAAAAAGAAATTAAACAATATCAGCACTCTCTTTCCCCACAGGTACAGTTTATATGCAAATAAATTCTCAAAGGTCAGAAAAATGCCTATGATTTCAGATAACTGGTAAAATACTATCTCATTCCAGTTTTAATCTCATTTGAAATTGACTTAAAACTCTTCTCTTAGATTCCTGCTCTTATCAGTGCCCCCAGGTCCCCTCAATGCCTCATTTGATTGCAAACTTATCTGAGGAATTGAATATTCTTTTCCATTTCTTCTCTTTAAGGTATCTGTGATAGTGCTTTTTATGCAGTGACCACTTGGTACAATTCAGTATTAGTTTCAGAAACATCTTTAGTTAGGAACAAATCAAGGAAACAGATGTGAGGAATGTGAGGATGCCTAGCTGATGGTGCTTCAGGGATTCCTTACGTGAGTCTTGTCATAGAAAAGTTTAAAGAGTAAAGCAGCATTGGTCAGTTCAAAAGTGTGGGGTGAACATAATTCTAAATAATGATGGAGACGTAAAAACAAGAAGCCACTTGAATTTCGTTGAAAGGTATTAGACACATCAAAGGGCTGGGAAAAAAACATTGTTTAATGTAAGTTCTTTCTAAACTCTAAGGCAACAATATGAATTTACATGGTAATTATAAACCACAAAACAACAATTCACAAGACAAGTAAACAACTAAAGTAGAAACCAGAGTAAGAAAAATAGAGGTTAAAGCAGAGATGGAGAGTGATGGTTGGGGTCAGAGACCATGGCTTAGTCATCCTTGAAGTCTCCCTCAGACTCTGATCATTCCTAGTGCTCAGTAAACAGTTTGACCCCCTGAGCCTGGGGAGGGCCAAAGTGAGAGGTGGTTGGGAGGGGAGACAATGCAAGGATACCCTTGTGGAGGCACTGACATTGAAAATCAGTGACATTTTTGCCAAGGTGTTTACCATATTCGAGATTATTCTGGAAAGTTAAGGATTTTTCTGGAATGTACATTTTCATTTTATGGAAACTCCAACTAGCCCAGAGAAAGATTTAGACATTTTAGCTTCAGAAATAGAGAGAGGGGCGACCCTTGTGGTGCAGCAGTTAAGTAAGCACGCTCCGCTACAGCGGCCCCGGGTTCAGATGTTCGGATCCCGGGCGCACACCAATGCACCGCTTGTCGAACCATGTTGTGGCAGCGTCCCATATAATGTAGAGGAAGATGGGCACAATTGTTAGCCCAAGACCAATCTTCCTCAGCAAAAAGAGGAGGATTGGCCTTGTAAGTTAGCTCAGGGCTGATTTGTCTCATAAAACAAAAAAAAGAAAGAAAGAAAGAATGAGAAACTTTTTTGTCAGTTTTAATAATGAAAACCAATTAGCAATTGGGAAACAGTTACAATTTGAGATGAGAATGTGAAGAAAGAATTAGACGTCTCATGTTGTTGCTTTTCTCTGGGGCAGTAAGGTTTGCAAGGGAAATGAAGTTCCATCTTTGCTCTATCGAGTTTGAGAAGGTGTAAAATTCATTTGTGCTGGGCAACACTGTTGACCTGTGGAGAAAAACAAATGGTTCAAGCAGCTGATCTAAAGGAATAACTGAACTCATAAAAGTTTTTAGCTTATAAAGTGTGCTTCCAATCTATTTAACTTTACTGGACATCCATTCACCTCTATGTGCAAGGTATTTGTGGTAGGTATCGAAGGAAATATAAAGAATTATAAGGTTCCAAGCTCCTCCACATACATGAAATTGTTTGCAAGATATAATTTGATTCTGCCAAGGTATTTAGTGTATGTTGTATTACAGAACCTTAAAAAAAATGAGAATGTTATAGAGAAATTGTAATTAAAGACAGCTTCTTAGGAGAGGTGGACTAGATCAAGTCCTCAAAGGGACCACTTTTGAGCAGGTGGAGGAAAGAAAGAGTGAGGATTTCAGATGGGAGAAGAGAGGAAAGGTACAGAAGTAGAAAGGAACATGGCATTTGGGCATGGGGGTGGGGAGGCCATGACAGTCACAGTCTTCCCATGACTGAGAGGCAGCTCAGTTTCCTCCTGCAGGAGCCCAGCACTGCTTCCCACCTCCTGGCCTCCTCCACCTGCAGACTCCGTGGTTGAGCCAAGGCCTATTTTTTTTTTTTTTTTGTGAGGAGATCAGCCCTGTGCTAACATCTGCCAATCCTCCTCTTTTTTTGCTGAGGAAGACTGGCCCTGGGTTAACATCTGCGCTCACCTTCTTCCACTTTGTATGGGATGCTGCCACAGAATGGCCTGCCAAGCGGTGTGTCGGTGCGCACCCGAGATCCTAACCAGTGAAGCCTGGGCCACCGCATTGGACCGCTCACGCTTAATAGCTTGTGCCACCGGGCTGGCCAAGACCTATCTTATCTGGATTGCTGCCTAGTCTTCCAACAGGTCCCTTTCCTTCAGTCTTAATTTCTTCTAATCTTTCCTCCACCATGCCTCCAGAGTTACCTTCTAGAATCCAAATTTGCTTAAATCTGATATCTGCTTAGACTCCTTCAATGACTGCTCAGAGCATCCGAGAGAACATTCAGACTCCTGAGCTGGACACGCAGGCTTTCTCTTGCTGTCCTCATCTTTATCCTCATCACCCACTGTGTTCTACATGTTCGCTTTGTTCCAGCCTTAAAAATACCTCCATTTTCTGAAAGCTTTAGCATCCTTTATATCTGTCTTTTTATATGTGTTTCTTCTGCACTCCTACTCCCTTTATTAGTCAACTTAATTCCTATTTCTTGATCTAAACTCATATCAAATGTTCCTTCCTCTTGGAGACATTTCGTGAGAGGTCTCCATATAGACACCCATTTTGATGTCCCCACTCTGGGACCCTGTACTTATTTCCTTTTCCATAACTGTTGTTTTATTCTTGTCTCATAGACAGTGAGCTCCTTAAATCTGAGACTATCCTTCTTCTTGATAAATAAATGGCAAGCAACAGGATACAGTGGAGCATATGAGGAAGCCATTTGGTGTAAAACTAATTGGGCCTGACCCTGTTTTTTTTTTCTTTTCCCCAAAAGGGGCCTGTAGCCTCTGTTCATCCATTGTATATCCGCTTTAAGCAATTAATGTGTCCCAAAGACAAAAGCAATGCCCTTAAGTTGTAAATGCAACTTTCCCCACATTAGCATTTCCTTAAGGATAAGCATTTCTCCATAGGCTAGGGTTTGATTGCTGCGCTCATTCCGTGACCACCAAACTTGAGACAACAGCCACGTCCATGGAGACAGCAGACCTGATACCCACAGTGTCCATCAATCCCCGTGCCAACAGGTCAACGTCGTGGCTATTGTAAAAGGGACATTGCAATCACATGTGGTCCATGCTCTTTGATGGTATATAATCACGCTGTACACCTCACTTCTTTGAAGTGCTCCATTTCTTTGTGAAAGGACTCTCCTCGGCTATATGATCCTCAAAGCTTGGCTCATAATAAACTCACCCCAATTTTGATAAATTTTTATTTATTTGGTTATGGATTATTTGCGTCGACATTCTATTTGTCTCTCCAGTATCTAAACGCCGTACCTGACACCTTTGGTGCACTCAGAAAATGTTTGATGAGTGAATAAGTATGTGTGAGACCACACAGGATGGAGCAGAAGGGGCTTTTTAGGGAGTGGTAGAAAATTTGCTCACATTCCTACCATAGTGGTTGAGGCTGTGGGCTTTGGACTAGTTTGTCTGGGCATCAATCCCAGTTATTCCACTTTTAACTGGAGAACCTGTGGAAATATTTACTCTCTGAACCTGAGTTTCCTCATCTATAAAAAGGGGTTACTGAAAACTCCTGTCTTGTAGCGTTTTAGTGAGATTTACGTGCATTAACTTATGTAAAGTACTTAGAAGAGCTCCTGGCACATAGTAGGCACGTAAATGTTAGCTGTTATGTTATCATTATTGCTCTTATATATAAGCAATATTCTGGTTTTGAAAAGATGCTTTCATAATATAGTTGATCCTCATTATTTGTGGATTCCGTGTTTGCACACTTGTCCACTAGCTAAAATGTACCAGCAGCCCCCAAATCAACACTCTCAGGGCTTTCATGTCCATTTTCAGATATGCACAAAGTGGTGAGAAATTTGATTCACTCGACGTGCACGTTCTGAGCTGAGGGGCAACAAGATGCTGCTCTGCCCTCTTGTTTCAGCCCACATTGTAAACAAGTGTCCTTCTTGCAGTCTATTTAGTGCCTCATTTCTTATCTTTTTGTGCATTATGTTGGTGACCTTGCCATTTAATATGTCCCCCATGTATAGGGCTGCAATGCTGCCTGGTGTTCCTCAGGGCAAGAGGCTGTGACGTGCCTTTACTGAGAAAATATGTGTGTTCGACAAGCTACTATCAGACACGAGTTGCAGTGTTGTTGGTGTGAGTTCAATGTTAATATATCAACAATATATATTAAATAAGGTGACTTTAAAGAGAACACACAGAGAACAAGGTAATGTACTGATCAGTTGAAGAAAATGTGACTAAGGCTTACAGGAACCTAACACTGCATTTCTCGTAGGAGCAGTGGGTCATATTCACTGATTCAGTGTACACAATGACCTTATAGAATGTCACACTGTGCATACAGAGAACTGACTGTATCTTATGTAATCCTAACATAATCCTTTAAAGCAGGCAGGGTACAGAACAGGGTGTCCACATTTTACTATTAAAGTAAGGCTATTAAAGACCTTGTGAACCAAGTGGAGAATTTAAAATGTCTTGTGTTCAGCATAAGAGTCATGAGTTTTTGAGCGAGGAAGATCTATGATGCACTGATGTTTAAGGAACAGTTACCTGGCAAGAGAATGTAGTATTGAGAGGAAGAGGGAGAACTGATCTGGAAAGGAGAACCAGCTGTTAAACTCTCCACGTATTCCCACTGTTAAGTGAGGAGATTCTGAGCTAAGGTGCTGATGTGATAAAGGAAAAGTCGCAGCCAAAGGATAAAATAATGGATTTGTTAACCATATATAGAGTCTAAATCAGGCTGTGGTTCTCAAAGTGGAGTCCTTGGACCAGCAACATCAGCATCACCTGGGAACTGGGCTGAAATGCAAATTGTCAGGTGCTGCTGCAGACCTGCTGAACTGGCAAGTCTGGGGTGGGGCCTGGCAATCTGGGTTTCAACAAGGCCTCCAGGTGCTTCTGGTGCCCATCAAGTTTAAGAACCAATGAATTAGGGGCCGGCCCCGTGGCTTGGCGGTTAAGTGCGCACGCTCTGCTGCTGGTGGATCAGGTTCGGATCCTGGGCGCGCACCAAGGCACCGTTTCTCCTGCCATGCTGTGGCCGAGTTCCACATACAGCAACTAGAAGGATGTGCAGCTATGACACACAACTATCTACCGGGGCTTTGGGGGGAAAAATAAATAAATAAAATCTTAAAAAATAAAAGAACAAATGAATTAGAAAAACGATTCCAACACATCACTATGTCCAGGTAAGCTGCAAGGCAGGAGGTGGTATTTGTTTGGAGGATAAGATGCATTTTATTTTTATTTTTTTTTGAGGATGATCAGCCCTGAGCTAACATCCATACTAATCCCCCTTATTTTGCTGTGGAAGACCAGCTCTGAGCTAACATCCACTGCCAATCCTCCTCCTTTTATTTTCCCCCAAAGCCCCAGTAGATAGTTGTATGTCATAGTTGCATATTCTTCTAGTTGCTGCATGTGGGACGCGGCCTCAGTGTGGTCGGAGAAGCGGTGCGTCGGTGCGCGCCCGGGATCCGAACCCGGGCCGCAGGTAGCGGAGCGCATGCACTTAACCGATAAGGCACGGGGCCGGCCCAAGGTGCATTTTAAGTTTCAGGAAATAATAGTTCAGCATCTGTTTCATCGTAAGGATTCCAGAGATGCCATTTTAGCTCTGGTATGAAGCTCTTTTGTCCACAATATATTCTCCTTTAGAGAGCCGTTGGTAAGTTATTTACCACTTCCCACATGTTCTGAGAGTCTCTTCTTTCTTGAAATCCTCTTTCAGACTTGAAAACGTACTTTATTTTTGTACATAATCTCCTCTATTTAAAATCTGGATTTCTCTTCCTGTAGGATCCTGTGTGGCACATGTAGCCTTACTGTAAATTTGGAATGACATTGATTTGTTCCAAAACCTTAGAATGTTTTAGAACTTAGAACCTGATGAATAGAGAATTTATATGCTTCTGTTTAGGATTCATATTTTTCAGATGTCTAGAGGTATCCCAACTTGCCAGTAATGTGTCTTTAGGTTTAGCAGATCTTGAAAATCTGAATATACTAGAAAATGAATTACATCTCTCATACTAACATTTACAAAATAAATGATCACAATATTAACTTACCCATAAGCACTTTCTATATTCTAGGCTGTATATTATGCTTACATAATAAACATGATAAAGTTTCAAAGAGGAGCCAATTAACTTTTGAACAAAAGCTCGACTTGAGTGTATCTTGGCTTCATTTTGACAGTTGTAGCCTTAATATTATAGTAATGCTTTCTTTTTCTGGGAATCAGATAATCTTGTTGTTGGGGGAAGAGGGAAAATCTCCCTCTGCCCTTTCCCTTAAGGTTCTTATGGCTGGCCAAATAATTAACAAGCCAGGTTAGCAGGAGAAAATAATAACAAGTTTAATAACATGTATACATGGGAGAAACTCAGAAATGAGCAACTCGTCCCTCTGTCTAAGCTGCCTGCTTAAGTATTGCAGTTAAAGGCGAGGAACGTGTTGGGGGTGGATAGTGGTCTGGGACCTCAGAGGGCAAGAGGCATGTCACATGGAGATAGAAATGCAAATGTTTGCCTGACAACTCCTCTCAGGGTCATCTATAGATAATGTGGAGGGAGAGATAGAGTTTTTGATATAAGGGGCTTGGAGTCTTTCCTGTTGTAACCTCTATCCTACATTATCTTTACAACCATCATGATAATAACTCCTTCCTGAAACTGATCTTTTGTTTTAAATTCTTTAGGTAGTTTGGGAGGGGAAACTCAAATATTCTTCCTGAGCTTTCTGAGTCCTTATTGTCTTCAGCTCGAAATAATCTGCATACCAGAGTTGTGCCTCCTGGGGTAACTTGCCCTGAGCACCATCAGTTCCCTCCTCTGAAACTTCCCTAGAAGTTTCACAGTCTTTTTGAAAATTAAAGAAGTTTCATAGTCCAGAAGCTGAGTTGGTAGATTGTTTCATCTCACTGAGCACATTTCTTAGTCCTGATAATAGATAGTTCAATTAAGTACATTTTAGAAGATGGTGATGCAGGTGGCTCTCAAGGTTACACCTATATCGCGGAAGCAAGCAATCAAGTATTTAATGGAAGCATTTCTATGTAAACGAAAGAAAAACAAGGTTAATTGTTGGAGCAAGTTGTAAAGCAGTTTCTGAGTTTAGAGGACAGCCAGATAAGATTTTTAGATGTCAGCATCAAAGCATCTTTTGCAGTTTAAAATGTCTCTGATGATGTCATCGGGTAATCTCTTAAATTTATATCAAGTCCATCAGCTTCAGTTTGTAAGGCTTCAGGAAAAAGGGCAGGTTCAGTTTTCAGTGATTCCAAATGAAAATGATGGAAAAAATCAAAAACGTTAGTTTGGACGTCTGTAGCCAGATATTTTAGGAGACTAGAAGAAATCAGGATCCAGTCAAGTCAACAATATAAAACAAAAACCTTAAAAGACAATTAACAAAACTAGGATCTAATATCTGCAAATGTACACTATAGTTTTTACTGAAATATAATTTTTCTTTCTAAAATCACCCTCATTTTTATCAAAGATAGACAAATTAAAACTAAGTAGTTTGCAAAATAAGTCTAGTTCCAATAGAGTTGACCCAATTATTTACATAAGTACAGCAAGAATAGGAATTGATCATATAGGCTCTTTTAAATCTGCTTTGCTGGAACTTTTTATAAGGAATCTCAGATTGAACATTAAAGGCCTCTCCAGGCCAGGAAAGCCAAGCCAAGGATTTTGTCATCAGACTTTGCCTGTAATACCTACAGATTTGGGTGAATTCCTCTCTTCCGAGGTTCTCCCAAAATATTTCGAGGTTCCTTGTGCTTGCCAGATAAGTGACATTCTTTACTTATCTTGGTAAGTGCTGCTTGGAACATAAGGTACCAGGCCAATACTTCCACGTGGCTTTATTCCATAAAGACCAATCTTTATTCCTCAATAGCTGTATGGTTATATCGCAAATATGATGTTCCAGTCACAGCCTTGGTAATATAACCAGTGTTTCCAATTGTGTCCTGTTATAAGGAGAACAGATTCTTATTGAACTTATGCAAATAACTATATTGCCATGAAAACAATACTCACTTACTAAGAGTTTCCAAATTCTAAGGATCAGATAGAGAGAGAAAGATAAATATTTCAATTTTACTTACAAAAATATCATTTACCAAATTGCTATAAGTCATAGCTAGCTCAGGAGAAAAGAGAAAAAGTTTTCCTTAAATCTAAAAAGACAAAACATTAAAAATTCAGCAATACTTCAAATGAAAAATAATAAAACTTATAATTATCTTTATCAGTTCATTCAGTCCTGTGTAATCCATTCTTGATCCCGATCTTTTTGTTAGCAGCTTCATGAAGTTATCAGTCTTTCCATCAGATTTCTGTAATTTCTTACCAAGTTCAGTTTTATGATCAGAAAGTTTGTCAGAAACCTGTACTCCAGTGTAAATGTCAGAGCACTTTCCATGAATTTTTCTGAAGTTGAAACATTTTGCAAAAGCATTAGAGCAAAGAAATAAGTCTGTAAACAAGACCTCAAAATGGCAATTGACAGAGAAATTTGGTTAATTTTGTGACATACAACACTTTAAAATAATAATAACCAGAATTATGACTGATAATCAAGACAGATCAGAATTTCAGTAATGTTATACAATTTTAAAACACCTATGTCAATAACATTTGCCCACATAATACCACCTAAGCAGACTTATCATCACTTGTCTGACAATGCTTTCCATGTAATTTAACGTACTGAATAAGCCTAATAAATTTAGTATGTTTCCCCTTGTAGGAAGAGAGCAAATTTCTTTGAGAAGTTCCAGGGCCCTTTGAAAATTCTCAAAGAAAAAAAGTAAAAAAAAGACTTTATTTATATGAATTTTGGGGAGCTTGTCAAAAATAGAAAACGTTAGGGCCGGCCCCGTGGCTTGGTGGTTAAGTGCACGCGCTCCGATGCTGGTGGCCCGGGTTTGGATCCCGGGCGCGCACCGAGGCACCACTTCTCCGTCCATCCTAAGGCCGAGTCCCACATACAGCAACTAGAAGGATGTGCAGCTATGACATACAACTATCTACTGGGGCTTTGTGGGGAAAAAATAAATAAATAAAATCGTTAAAAAAAAAATAGAAAACGTTAAAGCAAAGAGAGCATTGACAGTCCAAACACCTTAATAGAGAGACCTCAGTCTTTTGAACACAGGAAATTATTTTAACAGTTTTTTTTTTTCTGTCTTTTAGGTAGACTTACACAAAGGTAAAGAAAAATCTTTTATAACCTCTTTATCAAGTTCAAGAAAATTATCCTTTTAAGAGAAATAAGACCAAATGATAATTTTGTACCTGCTTCCTTCTGATATTAAAACTCATTTACTTAATTAAATTCATTTCAATCTTAGCCAACTTGACCATACAAAAACTCCTTTTCCAGAATTCCTCTTCCACAAACCTATAACTTTCTTTTTACATTCAGAATTTGTCCCATGTCTTTCTTTTCCCTCCTAGTACTTGAAGACAAATTTATCTTTCTTAATCAATCAAATAAAATATCTCCATTCTTTGTTCCTTCTTTATACATCTTACTTTCCTTGTGCACAGACATATTTTTCTTAATATTTAGTAGCTTCAATCACATATACTAATTAGAAATTTTAACTCTTAGAAACCACAACTTGTAAGTAAAAACCAAGTAAACCATTATAAACTTTCTTTTACATTAGGATCTTGTGGCTTGGAAAATTTATAAAGTCTTCATAACTTCTAGAAATATGTTCCTTTATAGTACAATCTTTTAATAAAACACACGTTTACCAATAGACTCAAAACACCTTTTAGTTTTCCTGTAATGAAAAGCCAAAAGTAGACAAACGTAAGTTTAATAATCAATGTCTAATATCTTATCTTATTTGGAAATGATGATACTCAGTGAATTTTTATCACAAAATTTAGCAAAACTCTAAAGTTTTATGTCACCAAAAAGAGTTTGGAAGCTGTAACCACCATAACACATAATTATTGTTTAAAGTTCACCCAACATTCATCTTTTTCACAACTATTTAGTTACTTGTTCCCAATAATTATTTAGATTGTCTATAAGACTTCATAAGACATTAGATAAAATTAACCATCATTTAAATTACTATTTTTGTTAACCAGTTCTGTAATAGAAATAACATCAGTTTTTTGTACAAAAGTTCATGTAAATTTCATCACCTCTTATGCCTTTAAACATAGTTATAATTAAGATTTTTATTAATAGGTCTTGGTCTTCTGATTTTGGACAAGGGAAGCATTCCCAGTCAGACATTTTAAAATATACTCAGGCAAAGTTGATGTAACCTCTTTATATAAAATTAGCTCAAATATTCCAACCTTTATAATCTTATAAACACTTACACTTTTACATGTTCTCAATTCAATTGCAACCTGAGTCAAGGTCCTAAGGCTATTTAAATTTTTCCCTTCCTTTTTCTAGCCCTTTTTTAGGTACCAATTAAATAATTGTGTGAGAGCTCTCAAAACATATTTTTTCCCCCAATTTAGAAGTTTTCCCAATTCAAAGAATCCGTCGTCTGGCCATTGACGAGTAGGATCTTCATTTGTATATTTATTCCAATAGTGACTCGATCCAATAAGACTTTTTAAGGAAAGACCTGGAGGTAACTTTCCACGCTTAGAATAAATCTTTACCATGGACCCAAGAGGTGTCCCTTGTGAGGGCGCAGATGATGTAGCCCCCATGATCCACAGAATTCACTCCCAAAGATATTCAGAGAAAGTAAAGACCTTCGTTGCACAGGCTGTAAGGATGGTGTAGTGAAAACGGTGTCTCGGTCTCCACAATAGTGTGGGGCACCTCCAGTCACAGACCTGCTAAACTGTGACACCGGGCAGGTGATACTGGAATGGGATTTTTTCAACACTAACAAGCAACGAAGGTTAAGACGACAAAAGCCCTTATGGACTGGGCCCTTTATGTCAAACTCCCCTGAGAGCTTGGCACAGCCAGACAAAGAGACAGTTCAGAACCCCAGTCTACTCGACTGGCCACCAAGGGGCACCCCAGTAAATGCACCTTCCGTATGGTGGAGACCAAGGAGAATATTCTCACTTGGCACAAAGCCAAGTTGTCTCAGGACACAGAACAAGACAGAAGGAAAAACATCATCTGGTTTTTTTCTTATGTGCACAATGACAGCTTTAGCCACGCCTTAGGTCTCTTGGAGCCAGAATAATACCTAGGGAGGGAGGTGCCACGGGGTTGGGGACTGTGTGCTTTACAGAGTACCTCGTCGTTGCATGGACATTTTCTTGCAGTTGGCGGGGGACCTGTGTCATCTATCCTGTTCCATGACCCAAGTTATCCTGTCACGGGAGTCTCCTGAAAGTGGCGAGCGCCCTAATGGCTCTTAACTGCTCGACCCGTGCCCACCATATTTGCGGCCTTTTTGGCTTCCAAGATGCCCTTGACAATGGCCTTCACTTCATGTGCATATTAACCCACAGCAAAGTTTGTCTAAGTAGACACCAGTCTGGTGAGACCCGCAAACTCACCAGTCTGTGGGGCCGGCCCAGAGAGTAGGCTTATAGGGCCTATGCTTGCGTCCTACCCTATGGTATTTCCTTCTTATGACACACGATACAAAAGACAAAGACAAAAGAGAAAAACAGAGACTATCTCTGGGAGGAAAAGGGATCAAGATCAAAACCAAGAGTACTCTACCAAATTTAAACCAAGGGTCACTAAAAGCACAAGAAACTAGTTTCCCAAATATTTTCTCCTGCCAATCTAAATTTAGAAAGAGAAAAAAATTCTCACCACTTCCCTCCACCGGAATCCACAGGTAGAGATTCTGAGAGGCTGACATGGTAAGAAGTCTTACATTTTGCCGGCTTTCGTCAGGCCTTCCCATATCTCATCATCTGCAGTAATCCAGGGAGAAAGCAGTTCTTCCAGCCAGAGAACGCAACTTGCCAGCCAGTGTAGCCCCACGTTGGGCACAAAAACTGTTGGGGGAGAGAGAGAATCTGCCTCTGCCCTTTTCTTAAGGTTCTTATGGCTGGCCAAATAATTAACAAGACAGTTTAGCAGGAGAAAATAAAACCAAGTTTAATAACATGTATACATGGGAGAAACTCAGAAATGAGCAACTCGTCCCTCTGTCTAAGCTGCCCGCTTAAGTATTGTAGCTAAAGACGAGGAAGGTGTTGAGGATGGGTAGTGGTCTGGGACCTCAGAGGGCAAGAAGACAACTCACATGGAGATAGAAATGCAAATGTTTGCTTGACAACTCTTCTCAGGGTCATCTATAGATAATGTGGTCAGGGAGAGATAGAGTTTTTGATAAAAGGGGCTTGGTGCCTTTCCTGTTGTAACCTCTATCCTACATTATCTTTACAGCCATCATGATAACAACTCCTTCCTGAAACAGATCTTTTGTTTTAAATTCTTTAGGTAGTTTGGGAGGGGAAACTCAAATATTCTTCGTGAGTTCTCTGAGTCCTTATTGTCTTCAGCTCGAAATAATCTGCATATCACAGTGGTACCTCCTGGGTTAGCTTGCCCTGAGCACCATCACCTCCATTTATAAGGATGCACCCATTATATACATTCTGTACAAAATTGCAAAGATCACTTTTTCCTTTTCAAAATTTATTTGTTTTAACTTTTAATAGTGAGAACCTTAGTGTTGGGTAAACTGCTGCACAATTACTGGAAATGCTGAGAGTCTTTTTCAAAAGTGTAGAAGTCTAAAGATAATGAAAAGTACATTTGTCGAATGTCAAGTCCCTTGATGATTTGATAGGCATCTGTCTAGTTGTACCCAGAAGAGATGGAAGATTAAACACCAGCACAGCACACAAGGAAATAGGCTTCAAACTTGAGGGCTTCCCATGGACCACAGAGTGCCTGGCTGACTCTTGGAGATTAAATCTGGGCTTCGTCCATGGGTGGACCCTGAGAGGAAAATTTTGCTTAAACGACCAGAGAATAGACAACGTTTATGTTGATAATAATACTTACCATGTAAATTTCTTTATATATCTCTGAATAAAATAAAAAATTATAACCCGCATAGAAATCAACTCTTACTGACAAGCCCCACAGCCTTCTCTACAGAGCTCAACAGAAAATATCTCCGTTGAGTGTGAATTGCTCTTCTCTGAAAGCCAGCCAACACTTCACTGATAGCCCTGGATAAGGAAGGCCAGATACAATTCTTTGAAGATGTTTAGCTGAATTCAGAACCAAAAATCGTACCTCCAGTTGGCTCCTCTGTGAGAGTGGATGGCCGGCCTTGTTTCACAGCCTGAGCAATTGAGGTTTCAGATGAGATAAGTTGCTCTGTTCCCCAGGGATGGAAAAGCTGGACTGTGACATCGATTCAATGCTGAGATTTTGCAGGTAAAGGTAGGGTCATAGAGGGGAATAAAGATTTCAGCAAATTGAATTTTTGTTCTCAACAGTGGAAATAATTTAAGAAGCAGATAATCTCTCACTCCAACTTCTCTTCCTTGTTCTCTATCTGTCATATCATTGCAAAAATTCTCTCTATGAAAATTTCAATGTTTTTTCTTTGTAGTGTGTTTATTATCATCTTTACAAATTCTTTGCCTTCACCACATTCCTGGCACCACAACATTAGCCATTGAGATATTATTATAGATTCAGTTCTGCAATTTCATCCTCTTATCTCTATTTCCTCTGCCATTTCATAGTTTTAGTTCTTATTGTATCTTATGCTTGAACACATTTGAAGCTTACAGTGTGTAACAGTACCTTATTTTCTCAAATTTTTATCTAAGTGCCCTCAACTATCACTTTTTTTTAGAAAAGAAGTGAAATACATAACAGAACAATACACTGTAATAAATTGACCACTTATAAAATTAAGGTCAACCTGAAATCCCTCCTCGTTTAACAGAGACCACCTTTTATAATTCACAATGCTTTATTCTGGACAGGGTCAGTTTATCAATGATTTTTGGATGTTTTAAACCACATGAGATATATACAGTGTAAGGTAAAATTGTTAATCTTGCAGAAGTTGTAGAATTTCCTGATGCTTAGGGGACTTGGTGGTGGAGAACCTGAATCATATGAAAAGTAGTTGAAAAATTAGCACCTGAGTTTGTTAATTTGGTAAGGATGATGATGAGACATACATGTTGAAAAGATAACTTTGCATATCAGAGTTTTGTCAGAGGCCACTGGGAAAATTCATAATATCTTCAAATACTACAAAAAATGATCATTTTTTCATAAAAGATGTCATACATGACTGCATCATATACTTCTGTCAGAAAATTTGCAATGAAGAAAATTAACACTTCAGTCATTTTAAAGATTTTATTTATTTTATTTTTCCCCCCAAAGCCCCAGTAGATAGTTGTATGTCATAGCTGCACATCCTTCTAGTTGCTGTATGTGGGACTCAGCCTCAGGATGGACGGAGAAGTGGTGCCTCGATGCGTACCCGGGATCCGAACCCGGGCAACCAGCATCGCAGCGCGCGCACTTAACCACCAAGCCACGGGGCCGGCCCAAGTCATTTTAATTCTAACAATTTGTTCATGCTTACTAGTAGGTTAAAAAACTTTTTAGAAATAAAGTGATAAGTGATGTACTTACTTAATTTTTAATTTTTTTTAGTAAGAAAACTTTTTCATATTTATAAAAAATATTTATTTGTATTTATTTTATGCTGAATTTATTCCTGGGCCACAGACTTTTTTTTAAATTAACTAACACCAATTCTTTTCAAACTCTTTCAAAAAGTTGAAGAGGAGAGAATACCTCTAAAGTCATCCTATGGGATTAACACTACCCTGATATCAAAGCCAAAGACACTAAGAGAAAAGAAAACTATAGGTCAATATCTTTGATGAATATCGATATAAAAATCCTCCATAAAACAGTAATAAACTAAATTAATCAGCATATTAAAAGGATTATACAGCATTTTTAAGTGGCAATTATTCCTGGAATAAAGAGTGTTTCAATATATGAAAATGAATCAATGTAATAAACCATATTAACAGAATGAAGGAAAAAAACACATGATCATCTCAATGGATGCAGAAAAGGCGTTTGACAAAACTCAACATGCTTTCATGCTAAAAACACTAAAAACTCCTCAGAGTAAAAGAAAACTACTTCAACATAATAAAAGCCATATATAGAAATCCACAGAGAACATCATATTCAAGGGTGAAGGAATGAAAGCTTTTTCTCTAAGATCAGGAACAAGGCAAGAAGGTCCATTTTCACCACTTCTATTCAACATGGTATTAGAAGTTCTAGCCACGGCAAGTAGGCAAGAAAAAGAAAGAAAGAACATCCAAATTGGAAAGGAAGAAGTAATATTATATTTGCTTACAAATAGTATCTTATATGTTGAAACCCCTAAAAATTCCACCAAAAATTTGTTAGAACTAGAAAATTCTGCAGAGTAGTGGGACACAAAATCAACATGTAAAAACTAGTTGTTCTTCTATACATTAATAATAAGTAATCTGAAAAAGAAATTTAAAAACTTTACTTTTTTATTTACAATAGCATCAAAAAGAGTAAAATACTAAGAATCAACTTACTCAAAGAGGTAAAAATTCCAGTGATGGTTTTGCAAAATTAGAAAAATCTATCCTAAAATTCATGTGGACTCTCAAGGGACACTGAATAGCCAAAACAATCTAGAAAAAGAAGAACAAAGTTAGAGAACTCACACTTCCTGATTTCAAAACTTACTATAAAGTAATCAAAACAGTGTGGTATTGGCATAAATACACACACTATACTAATGAAATAGCATAGAGACCCCAGAAATAAAACTTTGCCTATATGGTCAAATGATTTTTGACAAAGGTACAAAGACCATTCATTGGAGAAAAGATCAGTTTTTCAACAAATATTGTTGGGAAAACTGGATATTCATATGCAAAAGAATGAGGTTGGACTCGTAATTTACACCATATACAAAAATTAACTCAAAATGGATCAAAGATATAAATGTTAGAGTTGAAGCTATAAAATTCTTAGAAGAAAACACATGGTAAAAGCTGTGTGTCATTGGGTCCAAATGCCATTGTAACAATGATTTCTTTAATATGACACCAAAGACATAAGTAACAAAAAAAAATAACAAATTGTACTTCATCAAAATGAAAAAGTTTTCTGTATCACAAGATACTATCAACAGAGTAAAAAGGCAAACCATGGAATGGTTGAAAATATTTGCAAATCACAAATCTGATAAGGGATTAATATCTAGAATAAATAAAGAACTTCTACAACTCAACAATAAAAAAACAACTCAATTTAAAAATGCACAAAATACTTGAATAGACATTTCTCCAAAGAAGATATAAAATGAACAGGAAACACATGAAAAGATGCTCAACATCACTAAGTATCAGGAAAATGTGAAATAAAACCACAATGAGATACCTTTTCACACCCATTAGGATAGTTACTATCACAAAATCAGAACATAACAAGTGTTGGCAAGGATGTTGAGAAATTAGAACCCTTGTGCTCTGATGATGAGAATATAAAACTGTGGAAAACAGTATGGAAGTTCCTTCAAAGATTAAAAATAGAATTACTATATGATCTAGAAATTCCACTTATGGGTTCTGAAATAATAAAAAACATATTTATCAGCCTCTGCGTCCAGTTCTTGGCACAGAGCTCCTAAAACCTTTGTAATTTCCCCAGTGGTAAGAACACTAGGAGAATCTTTTGTTCTATTGAGGCAACTCGGGGTGGGCTTCTGGATGCCTCCTGAATGGGGGCTGGTCACCAGAAAGACCAAGCCCTGATTAGAAGCTTGGAATTTTTAGCCCTACTCCTTATCCTCCAGAGAGAGGAGAGTGGCTGGAAACTGAGTTAATAATTGATCATGCCTATGTGAGAGAGCCTCCATAAAAATTCAAAGAGAGGGCGGTTCAGAGAGCTTCCAGGTTGGCAATGACAAGGACTGCTTGGAGAGTGGTGCACCTGGAGATGACATGAAAGCTCTGTGTACCGTCTCCATACCTTTCCCTATGCACCACTTCCAACAGGCTGTTCTTGAATTATATCCTTTTATAATAAACTGGTGATCTAGTAAATGTTTCTCTGAGTTTTGTGAGCCACTCTAGCAAATTAATCAAACCCAAGGAGAAGGTTGTGGGAACCTCTGGTTTTTAGCCAGTAAGTCAGAAGTATAGGTAACAGCCTGGGCTTGTAACTGGCATCTGAACTTGAGGTGAGGTTGGGTGGGTGTGCAGACTTACAGGACGGAGCCATCAACCTGTGGAATCTGATGTATCTCTGGGTTGTCAGCATCAAATTGAGTTGAATTATCTGGCGACCAGCTGGCATTCCAAGAATTGCTTGCTGGAGGTGTGGGAAACCCTCCTACATGTGAAAAAGTGAATCTGAGAACACCATTTATGGGTATACACGCAAAAGAACTGAACGCAGAGGTATAAAGACATATATGTACACCCGTGTTCTTAACAGCATTATTCAAAATAGCCAGAAGCTGGAATCAAGCCAGGTGTCCATCAATGGACGAACTGACAAAAAAATGTGGTGTATACACATAGTGGAATACTCTTCAACCTTTAAAAGGAAGGAATTCTGACACATGCTATGACATGGATGAACCTTGAGGAATTTATGCTAAGTGAAATAAAGCCAGTCACAAAAGGAAAAATACTGTATGATTCCACTCATGTAAGGTACTTAGAGTAGTCAAATTTATAGGAATAGAAAGGAGAATGGTGGTTCCCAGGGGCAAGAGGGAGAGATAACAGGGAGTTGTTGCTTAATGGGCACAAAGTTTCAGTGCAAGGTGAAAATAGTTCTGTGGATGGTTGGAGGTTATGGCTACACAATTATGTGAATGTATTGAATGTCACTGAACTGTACACGTAAAAATGGTTAAAATTTTATGTTATGCATATTTTATGACCATTAAAAAATTAATTATTTTCAACAAATGAACAAACACTAGCTACATGCAATAGCATGGATGAATATCACAACCATAATGCTGCATAAAAGAAATTATATTCAAAAGGCTATATCTATTATAATTCCATTTATATAAAATCCAAGAAAGAAACAAAACCGAGGTCTGGCTTCTAGTAATGGTGGAGTAGCCTGTTGAACTAACACTCTCACAGATAATGATAAAATCTGCACAAAATAGTATATATATTTATACAGACTCGTGTGGCTATATGTAATACACGTATAATGAATGTGTATTTGTGTGTATGTATAAATCATTTCCAAAAGCAAGCAGAACTGACAGGGAATTTTCCCTTAAATGATGGGAATTGCACCAGGAGATATTTGCAAGCTTGTGTCTTTTGCCTCAAAGCATTCCAAAATCTGCACATGGCCTAGACAGGGGAAAAACTACAGTCTTACTTGTCATGTTAGAGGATGTATTTTTGGGCTGGCAGAGTAGCTGGAAAGTTAGGGGAGAAATTCTGGAAGAGAGGGAGCCACAAAGAGGAAAATCGCAAAATATATATGTAAGTCTCTCCTCCACACACTCCAAATTGGCAGATCTTTGAACAACACACATGCAGGGTAGGCCCCAGAAGGCCTAGTGTAAAAACAGCAGTTGGAAGATGAAAGAACTAAACTAGGATTTCAGCTATGCTCACTGTAAATGAGATAGGATTGGAATTTCAGTCTAGCCAAGTTGATTCCCTGCTAGAAAAATGACAAAACTCTTCTAAGGAATACAATAGAATCCGGAGCCTCTATACCTATCTTTCATGATTTCCAGTACACAATTTAAAAGAAGCATGAGATTTGACGAAATAGGAAAATGTAATCCATATGTGACCAAAAGCAGGCAGTAGAAACTCTCCCCAATGTGTTCTAATTAGCAGTCAAGAATACGAAAGCAGTTATTATAAAGATGATCATGGTGGTAAAGAAAAATATTCCCATAATGAATGAACAGATGTGGGAACTCAGCAGAGAAGTGGAAATTACACAAAAGAATCAAATAGGAAGATGAAATAAAAAAAATACTTTTGAGTTTACCGGTAGATTAGAAATAGTAGAAAAAACATGAAGATACAGCAATAGAAATTATCCAGTCTGAAGAAAGGATGTAAAAATTTTGAAGAAAAATGAAGAGAGCCTTATGACCTGTGAGATGATTAAGTCCCAAGCAGAGAGGAGAGAGACAGAAAAATTAAATGAGGCAGAAAGGCAAATCAATAAGTAATAGCATAAAACTTCCAAAATTTGTTGGAAAATCTAAAATTTTAGATCCCAGAAATTCAGCAAACCCACAAAATAAAATATAAAATAAAAGCATACTTAGGTACATGATAGTCAAGCTACTCAAATCCAAAGATAAAAAGAAAATCTTGAAAGCAGTCAGGGAAATACACACATACAGTGGAAGACGTTACATACAGGGAGAAATAATGTGAATGATGGATGATGTACTATCAAAAACAAAAGAGACAACTCAACAACAAAATGACATCATTCAATTGCAGAAAGAAAACCCAAAAGTCAACACAAAATTCTATATTTAGCAGAACTCACTTTCAAAAAGGAAGTAGAAGCCACAATAAGATACTACACTCCTATTATATGGCTGAAATAAAAAATAAAATTGCAAATACCACGTGCTGGTGAGGACTAGGAGCAATTAACAATTAGAACTGGGAATGCAACATGATAGTTGCATTCAGAAAACAGTTGAGCAGGTTCTTATAAAGCTAAACATACACTTATTATATGACTCAGATATCCCACTCCTAGGTATTTACTGAAGAAAATTGAAAACTAATGTTTAAACAAAAATCTTTGTGGGAATCTTTATAGCCATTTTATTCATAATTGCCAAAAGCTGGAAATAAACTAAATGTCCTTCATCAGGTGAGTAGAGAAAGAAACTGTGTTGCATTGGTACATTATAATACTACTTGGCAATAAAAAGGATAAACTCTTTTTTTTTTGTCAGGAAGATAAGCCCTGAGCTAACATCCTTTGCCAATCCTCCTCCTTTTTCCGCCCAAAGCCCCGGTAGATAGTTGTATGTCATATTTGCACACCCTTCTAGTTGATGTATGTGGAACACGACCTCAGCATGGCCTGAGAAGCGATGTGTCAGTGCGCACCATGGATCCGAACCTGGGCCGCCAGTAGGGGAGCGCACGCACTCAGCCGCTAAGCCACGGGCTGGTCCCAGGATAAACTCTTGATTCACACAACAACATGGATGAATCTTGGCTGCATTTCTCTAAGTGAAGGAAGCCAGATTCAAAAGGCTGTATAGACTATGATTCCATTTATATGACTTTCTAGAAAAGGCAGAATTACAGGGATGGAAAATGATCAGTGGTTGTCAAGGGATGGAGTAGGGGAAGGGGTTGAACACAAAGGGATAGCATGAGAGAACTTTGGGGGTGAAAAACACAGCTCTGTGTGGTACTGTGGACATGGATGCATGACCATAAAGTCGAAACCCATAGAACTGTACACAGTAAAGAGTGAATTTTACTCTGCAAATTTTAAAAATCAATCAGGATGCTGGGGAACCCAGATGGAATGCAGTGATAAATGAATCACACTGTATTACAAGCATGTGACATAACCATACAGAAGGAGTGGGGATGAAAGGTCCTGACCGAAGTTACTTTGGAAGACAGTGTTTTGACGGGATACTGTAGAACTAAAGTACTGGACACTAACACTGTACTTTAGGTGGTAAATTTGTTTTTAATAAGGGTATGGATTAGCAATTCTGAAACTAGTTGACACAGTAAACATATTGTAGCTAACTGGAGTTAAGTTTCTCACTGTTGGTGAAAGAAGTTACAAATAAACAAAAGGAGAATGCTAGAATAAACCCTGTGGTGTTGGCTTGGAGTTGGAAATATCAGTATGAATCCATGTCTCTTTTAATATATCTATCAAAAAAGATAGATAGATTGATAGATCGATAGACAGATGTGTATACTTGAGTTTATATTCATACATACATTTCCAAGCTCTGCTGAGAGAGACTAGAAGCAGTGACACTCTAATATTAATGAGCACATCTAGCTCCCAGATCTTGTTTTCTAAATATCATTCTCCAATAAAAGAAACCAGGTTTTCTTGGAGAAATGGCTAATTCTAGGGCTGGAGATAGAAAATACAAAATGAGTCTGGATCATCTTGTAGTGCCAGAAAGTAGGAAAGTGTTTTAAAAAAAACCACACACACAGAAAATGATGAGACGTGTCAAAGTGAATCAGTCTAAAAGACTTCCCAATGACTCAAGCTGGAAAACTGTGAGCAACAAAATAAATAATGGTAGCATTGGATTATTGCCCAGAGAATAAAATAAATATCCACGAGGCTATACTGATATAAGAAAGATTAAATAAGAAAGGAAGGGAAGGAAGAAAGAAAAAAGGGAAAAAAAAGAATGAGAGAAAGAGAGAAAGAAAGGAAGAAGGAAGGGAGAGGGAGGGTGGGGAATCTTCCTCACAGAATTCCATATAATATATGCGCTAGATAGCATGAAATTGAAAATCGCCACTAGAACGCTACAGTAATAATTACTGTTGGACAGATTGACTGATGAATGCAAAAACTGTGGAGGAAACTTAAAGAAACAGTACAATTGCAGAGTCTCAAAGCATTTCCTTCCAAACACTTAACTTATTTCTTTAAAATACCTATGACTATTTAAAGCAAAAATTATAACACTGTATTGTGGGATTTATAACATGGGAAGATGTAAAATTTATGACAACAATAGCACAAAGGACAGACAGAGGTAGATGGAACTGTTCTGTAGCAAGGCTTCCATATTTTACATTGATTAAACTGGTGAACTATTAAGTCTAGGTAGGCTGTGATATGTTAAAGATGCATATTATAATCTGGACCAACCAGTAAAAATGCAAAGGTATGTCACTTAAATGCTAATAAAGGAATTAAACAGTATACCAAAAAATGTTTGTACAAGACTGTTCACAGGAGATGACCTGCACGTCCCCAGGAGGAAGATGAGTGCACTTTGGGGCATCCACAGAGCAGAACGCCCTCAGCCGTGCCAAGGAGCAAATGCTGACACACACATGCTGAGAGAGACTCATCAACCTCGTGCTGAGGGAGGCAAACTGGACAGAAAACAACACACATGGGATGATTTCAGCCAAGATGAACCTATGCTGAAAAAACCAGAACAGGGGTTGCATCGGGGGAAGGAAAAAATTGCCTGGGAAGGAGCAGGAAGGAGTTTTCTGGGGGTGATGGAAATATCCTATTCTTAAAGGGATGAAAGTTATATGGGCATGTTTATTTGCCAAAACTGTACAATTGAGATTTGTGCCTTTCAGTGTGCATACATCTTACTCACCCACACACGCACAAAGGCTTAAAAGAATAATAACGTGAGGTGGGAATGGGATGGAGTGTGACTGAAACAAAAATAGCAGATGATTAGTAGTTGTTGAAGCTGGGTGATGGGCCTACTTTGCTATTTTGCTTATTTTGTATATTGTTTAAATTGTTCTGTAATAAAACACGTGTATAAGAAGACAAACTCGATATATAGTGTTCGCTGGTAAGATATCAGTTACCTTTGGGGAGGAAATAGGGAGAAAGGGATTGTTGGGGCCTGAGTAAAGCTGGTGCTAGTTCTTGGTCACACAAGTGTGTTCACTTTGTAATAATTCTTTGAGATTTACGTGGATGACTTCTCCATATATTTCTGTATGCATGTTATACATCAATAAACATTTTAAATCCTGCATATTTGCACAAAGATACTAACTCAATATCTCAGAATAACAGCAGTGTTTTGTTTTAAAGTGGAACACATTCACTCTTGACACCATTAGATGGATTTTAATACTCCCAAGTATCTATTAATGCCCTCATCCTTGCGTGGCTCCTGGGTCTTTACATTTTTGCCTCAGTTTTGTAAGTGGCATGGATTTTTCATGATGCCATCTTTCTCCAACAAGGTCCACCCCCACCACGATGCTCACCAAGGCCTCGACATCTAGCACAGTGCCGTGTTCACAGCATGCACTGAAAACCTGTGGGACTGGGTTGAATGAGGAACAAAATGAGGAGCACATGATGTTCGTAACTTATGTCTAGGTGCCATATTGTGACTTAGGAAATTGGTAGAGTTTTTCAATAGATTTGCTATGCCTTCTAATTTTTCCTATTTAAAACAATGGGGGGCCGGCCCCGTGGCTTGGTGGTTAAGTGCGCGCGCTCCGATGCTGGTGACCCGGGTTCGGATCCCAGGCGCGCACCGAGGCACCACTTCTCCGTCCATCCTGAGGCCGAGTCCCACATACAGCAACTAGAAGGATGTGCAGCTATGACATACAACTATCTACTGGGGCTTTGGGGGGAAAAAATAAATAAATAAAATCTTTAAAAAATAAATAAATAAATAAAACAATGGGAAATAGGGTCTCAGAGTTCTTTCTCAGAGAAAGTCTGACATTTCAGGCACAGATTACTGACAATTATTAATGGCATATGACTTTCCCACCTCATCTTAGTGTTAAGTTTTTAATTCCTTACCTTGGAAATGACCTAACTTTTCTTCTTCCAAATCTTATAGTAATACTGATGCTCCAGAAAGTCAGGCCACGGATATTCTGCTGTTGTGCGTTCTCCCTGCAAAGAAGTGGAGCTGTGCATCCACCAGTCTAAGAAGCGTGTGGTGCTGTAGTATTTGGAGTCAATCAGAAAGGCTAAATGGAAAAACGACTTCAGAGAATTATCACCATAACCCCCCACAGCAACAAATTATTTTGTGATTCTGAGGGTATATTTAAACAGGGATATTAAAATTAGTTCCCAAGGAGCCAGCCCTATAGTAGAGCAGAAGTTGCATATTACCTTCCTGCAAAAACTTGCCTAACATTGTGGGAAGGACCAAAGGGAAGTTTCAGTGTTGTTGCCTATGTTAACGAGGCTAAGAGGTCCACACTCGTATAAGGAAGTCCAGTGAACCAGCCTGTGTGCAGCGTGGGAGAAGGGGCACGTGTGTGGTCCCCTGAAGTGGCTTAGGGGTCACTTACCAGTGCACCTGAGTTTCCTGTCTGTATAACGCAGGAATTGGGGCTGTCCAATGTGATGTTTTCTCCTTTTAATGACATGGCTCAGGGAAGTCCTTCTAAGACTCCTGACCAAGGTATGGGCCCTTCAGGCAGATTGGGTCCAAAGGGAGGATCTCTGCAACGACCCTGACCACAGGTCCAGAGGGAGGATCATGGCAGCCTGGAGGGATAGGGGGAATGGTAGGACAGGTGGCCTTGAAAAGGCAAATTCCAGGATCCCAGGCACCTGGTATTTCCATTTTAGATATTGAATTCACATTTCAAATACTGGCCAGGGGGCTTCCACCAGGGCTGCAAGCAACCTCAGCAATAGCCAGGCTGGTGAGCCCCACCCCTACCTGAGTACTGGCCTCAAAGGATGCAGCCCAACCACACTGCGCATACTCTGGGAGGTGGGCAGGGCATGGAGAATGGGCATGGTATAGAGAAGAGGGTTGGATGGAGAATCAGAGGCATGGAGCCCAGGGCCTGAGAGATAAGGCATGAATTGGGGCCACGAGATGTGCATGCTGGGAGCTTTTCTCTCTTAACCGCTCCCAGCTGGCAGCCCGCAGGGCTGCAGGACTAGAACACCCAGGATGCTCTGGGCGCGGGGCCGTGCCTAGCTCTGGGGGGAGGAACAGGGCAATGTGAGCTTGGCCGGGGGCCAAACCCCAATTGAATCAGGACTCTGGCCCTGCACCCGCTCCAACTGGACTGAGCCCCGGAGGGATGTGACGGGATGAGAGGGACCAAGGAGTTAGGAGGGTGTGGCGGCTGCATGGGCAGCCGCGGGTCTGCAGCGTGCAACTGCTTTTGTCCAAAATTGAAGCTGAACTCACGCCTCTTCCCTACCACCTCCCTCCGTTGCTTGATTCCTCCTCCCACCTGCATGCCTGTGGGTCTTTCCACAGCCTCTTACCTAGTCCAACGCTAGGTGCTTCTCTAAAGTGCTTATGGGAACTGGTTTGACATCCCAGAAACTTTCCACTTTGCCTACTGCCCTCTGCCTTCACCAGCGAAAGTGCCATCATTTCATCAGCTTCTGGGAGACATTCGCCCTTGTGGCCCCTCTTGCAAGCACAGCTTAAGAGTTTGCAGGGTGGTAACATTGGCTGTTGCTTGCCTTTTTCACAGATGTGGAAGTTGAGGCATCCTTGGGGTTAATCATTGGTTTCCCCAGGATTTGCTAAGAGCAGAGGGGAACGACACAATTCCCAGACAAGTATCTAGTAGGCCGTTTTCACTAACCCATTCCAGCGCAGAGGCCTCCAAAACAGCATCCTTAAGATGAGAATAGCTTAAGCATTTTGCCCTTTAGATTGATCACCTAATCTCAGCTCAGGCCTGAGTGGCCAGTCTCTCAGAGACATGAGTGATGACTCTGATCCTTCAGGAAGAGACCGGTGGTCCAGCTTTGGGAGAGGCGTGTTCATGGTAGACAGCACCTGGGCAGCATTTGAAACCCATCAGCTTTAACATCTCTGCTTTGGATTCTGGCAAGTTTCCAGGATAAACATGCCCAGGGATAGTCAAATGAACCGTATTCTTTAAAAATTGATTAGAGTAGTGAAAGGGACAGAGCATAAAATATCCTGATTATTTGCAAAAGATGAAATGCAAGCAAGACCTTCTTGTTAATTTTTTTATGCTCATTCTCTTGGCTGTACTATACGCTTGAATGCAGAAACAAAAATTTGAATTGCCAAGTTATCTATTCCTGACATTGGTAAATTAACTTAAAAGTCTTATTGAAACCTGTGGAGGAATGGTTAGCAACTTTCATGACTCATGTCCTCCCTAAAAACCTGGGTGATGATCTACATGAAAAAAGTCCTTGTTTATATTACACATCCCAATAGGTTACATTTCCGATTCCTGAATGTGGGATATTATCAAAACAACTGAAAAAGCTGGTCATGGAAACTGGACCCTGTCACTATGTGAAGAATTTGTCTCTTTATTAATTAATGACTCGAATTCTTTAACATTTTTGTAAAGAACGGACGAGAAACTCTGCAGTGTCTCTGAATGTGGCAAGACGGGGAATTCTCCTTAGACCACATCCTCGAGTTCTTCTCTCGTGTTCAATAGACCCGATATAGTCCGTGTGTTCAGGTACAGCGCCGCTCCCCCAGCCGCCAGTGTTCTATCCTACTCTGGCCTGTGACCTCTTCAGGGGGTTCTGATGACACTCATCCACAAGGGTTGGAAGGAGACATTGTAACATGAGGATATTCATCATCTTAAAACAACGATTAATGGAGAGGAAAGTCTCGGGTTCTGTGTGCTCCGATGCAACTGCTGTTGGGGTGTGGCTTCAGTGACCACTATGCTCCCAGCAGTCCCCACAATGGCTGTCTCAGACATTTGATCTCCTGGTGCAACCACAGCAGCTGTTGACAGAGCTGAGCGCTCATGGTTCAGTGTTTTCCGTCAGATTTTGTGGCTCTGACCCTCCTATGCTTGCCCCCTTCCCATTCCTATCTGCTGAGTTGATTGCTTTGTAGTTGTTTCCTAGGAGCCACTGTGTGTAACTGGATTTCACAGTGTCTTTAGGGACCCACCCTCCCTACACGAGTCACTGTACAACAGTGACTTATCCTGGTGTAGCCCGTGTTCATCGTCTCCAGTGGAGCTGTGAAGAACCCTGCTTACTAGGAGCCTCTCTCATTCTCATGTTGCTGGGGCTGCTTATGAAGTTGAGCATCCCGTCTTTGGTCTCATTCCCATTATTCTTTTCATCGATTATTTTGAAGTCGGATATGACTTTGTTAATAATGTGGACACTGGCTGTCACAGGAACTTTTATGTAACTTCCCCAACAGCTCTGTGAAGTAGTCCTGTGATCCCCGTTTTACGGGGGGGGGACACTGGAGCTCAGAGAAATGGAGTAGCTTCCTTCACGTCACACAGTTTCTTGGTACATTTTGTGTCTCCACCTGGAGCTCCGCTTCTCAGGTGTGAGCACTTAGCTGGTGTTCCACTTTATGCTTCTCTGCCAGTCTCCCCAGAGGCACACGCCCCATCCTGAGTCCATTGTCTGCTTGATGGCAGTCACCCTGCACAAACAGTCTCCGAGCAGGGATTGGACTAGCGGGACGTGGTCCTCTGGCTTACTCTGGGCAGGTACTAGGTTCATGGCGAGAGCTGGAGCAGTGGAAGATACTGACTGTTGCTCACCTGGAAGGTTTGTTATGTAGAAATACTCCACTGACATTTTGCAGGTGTCATGTCTTCTTTGTCTTCATTGCTCCTCTGGGCTTTCTCCTACAGTCCATGCTGTGCAGTAACATAGAGTACAGAGACTGGTGAACATAATACTGTTGCCCTGCACCTAACAGTCACATCACTCATTTTTCTAATTATGAAACAAATACACACTGTAAAAAAAGTCAAATTGCACTGATCTGTGTAGAGTAAAGTGAAACATTCCCCTTTCATCCCTTTCCCTGCAAACTTACTGTCCTACTCAGAAGGAACTATTGTTAAGAGGTTGCGGGTTATTCTTCTGGAAATTTCTTATGAATTTATAAATACACAAAGTTTTTTTTAAACATAAATTACATAACTACATCGTTTTGCAATTTGCTGTTTCCCAAACCATATATCATAGACCTCTCTCCTTATCAGTGCACATCACTCTAACTTACCTTTTTAGAAGTTTTAGAGGTACTCCAAAGAATAGGCATACCATGATCTGTTTATATCTTCTTTGATAGCAAAGGGATTACATCCAGTTTCACTATTATACATAATGCTGCTATAAGATCCTTGTATGGAATTTATTACACTGCTTTCAACTGCTCAATATGCTTTGTTTCCTTTTAGTCAGAGACTATGATATATTTTTAACACTTTTATGCGAATTATTTTATAGGGAAATTAATTTTATCACTGAATAACGACATTTATGCGGAAGCTGGACTTCAAGGTCATCCATCTCAGTATTCTGGAGAAAAATCATGAAACTTAGAAGGTATTATGCTTGCTCCATCACATTCTAACAAGTCATGTTAACAATGTGAGTTGAATCTTTGAATAGCCTCTACTCTATCTGTTCAGATGAAGGATGACTTTTTCTTGTCTTGAAAACTTCTGACTCCAGGGGTTCTCAGTTGGGCTTCAGAGAGGGTAAGATATTGGTGTTGTACCTATTTCTCTTCAGCTGTAGGCTGCGTCTTCTAAAGATCATAGAATTGAACATGGTCCAATCGATATATGTGATTTGGTTCAAAAATTCAAAGTAATGAACTCAACATAAGAATCTATATCTTTTGTTCTTAATAAAGAATTTCCTTTGATATCCTTAAGTGTCTGTGATTACTAGTAAAAACTCACCTACGGGTGAAGAGATGTGGTTCTGCTGGCAATGTCTGGCTTGAACATCCATAGTTAAGCCTACCACATCTGTAGGTAGGTTAGACTAGACCTCTTGATGACCTCTGCCCTTGGTCTTTGACCTGGGAAAAATAAGAATTTAAAAAAGCTGCTGTTATTAGCACTCAATGCTAGAAATGCCCATTAAAGAGTGAGTTTGGTTTGGTAAACCAAAGGGAATATAAACAGAACAATGTCATTAATATCTATAAAATTTCAAAAAATTCTAATTTTTAAAAATATAACTATTTTTACCAGAGTGCAAACTGTGTATATATGAATGAAGTATCCCTCTGTCCATTTCTTAAGTTATTTCCATTGATTTGATGGATTTATCTTCAAACCTGAATTCCAAGTGTGAAAGGACATCTTGGTCCTTCAAAAAAAAGAAACCATTGAGATTTAATTTTCTTTTAGCTCAGCATCCCAAAGATTTGAGGAATAAATGATCATGTAATGATACAATGATTTTGAAATCTAATTGTTAATTAGAGGGGTGTAAGAGATGATTGAATGGTGGTTCATCACCATGGTCAAGGGTATTGTACACATGGACATGTAAACACGATTCAGGTAGCTGCTTCAGCACCGTGACATCCCTGAGAACCACAGTGCAGGGGGATCTAGGCACAAAGCCGTCTGCCTCGATCTCCTGGGTTACATGTAGATCCAGGGGGCTTGACAGTGGCTTCAGAGCAGCTAACTTTTATCTATTTCTTCCCTTCTTTATCTCCAGTTTATCTCAAGCAGTCCTGACTACCATATTTTAAAGTAAGACCAATTATAGTTATCTACGTGAGTTTCTTGTTCATTATTAGAGAGTGATAATCAAGGATACCATCAAATATCATTTAATTGACCTAATTAAATTTGTTGTACCTTATAATTGATTAGAACACTACGTTTAGTTGAGCGTTTGATATTCACCAAGTGTGTTAATCTGCTTACAACTGTTATGTGCTTGACTCCTCATAGAAGTGTATCTTTGGCCCATCACAAGATTTTAATGAATAAAATCATCATAAATTAAGATAATGTACTGTCTTTTGGATGATAGGGAGGCATATGGGTCCATTTTGGAAATATGCCCCACTGTCTTTGCTGCCCATGAGAAGTTGCTGGTTATTAGGTCTCCAGGTGGCTTGCACAAACCCTAGGTCTGTAATAGCTTGGTGCTTCTCCTTCTACTTGGGGTAGAAATCAAAGAGATCAGAGAGACTTATTAAAGTTTTGGTTGCATGAAGTCTTCGATGAAGACCATCCATGCATATTGTTCTGGATAGCTCTCTGTTCCTAAGACTACTAGTTACTTTAAGGGCTTGTTGGGAACTGTGAAAGGTCTGATATTTTACCTTTCCTGCAAGCTAATAAGTTAGCCTACAATGGTCTTACAGATGCTGGCAAAAGACACGAGACCCATGGGTCAGAGACAAAGGACTTAATGACACAGCAATAGCAGTGGCCAGAGTATCAGCATTTGCACTGGTTCACTAAATCCCACTTCCTACAGGGTGATACACAGTGGGCCAGGTGACATGCAGAGGGTTGCAAGATCTCAGAGCCTAAGGAACTCAAATCTTTGATAACGGGCAGGATGTCTGCTAACCTTTGTCCTGGGAGGGTGTTATTTTTATTATACTGGGCAGTAAGCAAGGCTACCCTTTGCTCCAGAGGAGGCCACTATTTCTAGCTTCCAAGGCTGACAGCTCTACACACATCCTTGAAAAGATAACCTGGTCTTACTGGCTTTCAAAGATAAGCTTGAATGAGACTTGATCATCATTCAGTTCTTCTGTTTCCTTTATTGAGATTGTGCAAATATGCTCTTTTCTCTGTAAAGTTCACTAACTTTATTCATACATAAGGGATGTTTTTGGCTTTATTTATTAAGTTGAAATTGTCTTATTAGAGGAAATGATGAAACTGTTATGGGTTGGATCTGAAAGTATGCTTTTCCAAGAAAAATGGGAAAGAAGATCAGTGCTCACAGAACTTTGCCACAAGGAGCTGATAGCAACTTAAATGATTTTAATTTGAATAGTGTTTTGTACATCTTTCTTCCATTTACTTCATCCTCTCTGCTTCCTGTAACTCTCGTATGGGAATGGGCCACTTTCAGGGATTCACTGAACTCATTTACAATATTCAAATGGTTTTGTTTGTTGTGTTTTTTTTATTGAGGTAAAGTTGACATATAATATTATATCAGTTTCAGGGGTACAACGTAATGATTCAATGTTTGAGTATATATTGAAATGATCACCACAATAAGTCCAGTTAACATCCGTCCCCATACATAGTTACAAATGTTTTTGTCTTGTGATGAGGACATGGCATATTTCAAGGTGCAGAAGAATCAACAATTCTGTAATACTTTTCTATATACAGCTTGATGTATACACCCTTGAGACTGTCACCACCATCAAGGCCACAAACATATCCATCACCATCCAAAGATTTCTCTCACCTCCTTTATTACTATCATTCTGTGGTAAGAACTCTTAGTATCTACTCTAGTAACAAATGTGACGTATGCAATAGAGTTTTGTTACCTTTAGGCACTACGCCATATCCTACATCTCCAGAACTTATTTATCTTGATAACTTAAACTTTGTATCCTTTGACAATCAGCTCCCCATTTCTCCATCTCCCCAGCCCCTGCCAACCACCATTCTGACCTCTGCTTGTATGAATTTCACAATTTTAGATTCCACATATAAGTATTTGTCTTTCTCTGTCTGCCTTATTTCACTTAGCATAATATCTTCTAGGTCCCTCATGTTGTCAAAAATGGCAGGAATTCCTTCTTTTTTCAAGGTTGAAGAATATTCCATTTCTTTATCCATTCATCATCAGTGACGTTTAGGTTACTTCCATATCTTCGCTATTGTGAATTAGTTGCAATGAGCATTAGAGTACAGGTATCTTTTTGAGACCTTGATTTCAATTCCTGTGGGTATATACCAAAAGTGGGATTGCTGGATCATATGCTAGTTTTCTTTTTTGGAGAAACCTCCATACTGTTTTTCATAATGGCTGTACTAGTTACATTCCCACAAGGGTTCCTTTTATTCACATCTTCACCAATATTCGTCATCTTTAGTTTTTCTGATAATCTCCATCTTAACATGTGTGAAGTGATAGCTCATTGTGGTTTTGATTTGTATTCCCTGATGATTAACGATGCCAAACACCTTTTCATAGACCTATTGGCCACTTGTATGTCTTCATTGGAAAAACTCTATTGTGGTCCCTTGCCCATTTTATAAATTGATTTGTCTTTTTGTAATTGAGCCAACACAAAAAAAAGGAGAACAAAATTTCCAGGCATTATAGATGCTTCTCAGTTGATGCAGATGGTTTTGTGTTTACAGTGGTACCAAAAGATCATGTTTCGTGTTTTTTCTTCAGCTTGTTATAAGACCAACAGTAGCTGCAGCATGGCAGATAATCGGGATCTTCTGGGTTTGGAGGTTTACAAAATAAATGAGTGGTAAGGATTTTTTTTATTTTTCCAAGGAAGTTATTGTGATCATAGTCCATGGAATCCAAGATTAGATAGGTGGAGGAGAAAATTAAGGTGAGGATTGGTGATCTGGCATTACTTCTGATCTTGAGGGACAGGTATTTACTGTATGAGTGTTTGAATAAAAATATTAGAGATCAGGGATTTGTGGTGGGTGAATATGTTTTCTGAATTATTTACTTTTGAACATAACCACTTGGATTATGTGAACATCTGGGATATGAGAGTAAGTCGTTAGCAGGGGGTGGTTGATAATATCACTATTGATTTAACCTCTATGAACACCAAGTGGTCAATGGATTAAGCAAATGAGTAGACAGAAAATACAGAAATGGTAAGAATTGGGATTTAGTAAAGGACTGGGGACTTACTGTCCTGAGTGGGAGTGCCAAGACTTGTGCGGTTGAGAGTGACAAAGACAAGAAGAGAATAGAATCACACTCAAACAAGGAGGGAGTGTTAACAGGATGGAGGGGGAAATGATCTGGAGTAGCCTTGAGTTTTGACCTTGAGCTTTCTATTCTTGCTGCAAATCTGCCTGATGACATCCCAGGACACAGGTCAGATCTATCCCCAGAGGATAGAGGGAGGGTAGAAGTACAAAACAGCCAGGATAATTGTCCTAAAAAGGCAGGCTTCCTTTATCATTTGACCCACTTTCATGATTGGTTTTTGTAGGGTAAGAGGAAAAGAAAGATGATAAGAAGGATGATAGTCACGTCTTCGCAGACGTGGTGAACACAGAAGGAGCAGTAGGGGCCTGGCTTCCTGAGGACAGTTTTAGGCTGAGGGCTAAACCCACCGCAACAGCCTGGAAGAAGCTACATCCAGCAGGATGGACGTGCACGGAAGCCAGAGACCTGCTGATGGCACCAGCTCGGCAACTCCTCCTGGAACAGCCCAGCCAACACCACTGTGTCCCATGACCAGGGCCTCCTGCCCAAAAATGGCACCCTGCCGCCCATGGGCTGAACAGATCCCTCTGCTTGTTAACCTGGACAAGATAGACGGGAATGCTTCAGAGAAATTTCAAGTGAGAAACTATCAAACCTACAATCTGCCCAGTCCCCCTACCCCTCTCTCCCCTCCTCTCTTTCCAGACCCACAGCCTCCACTCTATCTTGGTCATCAGTTCTCTGCTCAAGGACTCGTCTTGGTTATAGAGCTCCTTAAGTTTTTCAGAGCTTTACCCGAGGGGAGGGGAAAGGGGGAAGGATAAATTTAGAGATAATGTGAGGGGTCTGAGTGCAAATCCCTTTTCTTTGACAACCCAAGAGATTCAACCTGTCTGGAGGAGTGTTCTCACTGGGCTCCTCTGAGCGCTAAGGTCTCATGGGACTGGGAGGGGACTCTCCTGTTGGTCACTGGGGTCTCCACTCCCCAGCTCTACAGAGCAGCTCTGTTTTGACCACGATGAGTTTCAACCGGCCATAGAGTTCTGTTGCTATAAACACTTGAAAATCCCCAATGTGGCTCAATCTAGTAGCTGACATTTAGGGAAACGGAGTACTGAAGCAGAACTGGTTCACTAAGGTCACCAGGAGACTTAGAGACCAACTGCCAACGCCCAGGCCCTGTCCCCAGCATTTGCTGCCTCCCAAGAGTCCCCAGCTGACTGAGGCGCCAATGGCAGTCATACAGGAGATCCCCCATCCATCCTGGTCCTCCTATGGAGAGATGCCTACCCACGGGGAAACTTCCCCCCATGTGTTCTTCAGATGGCTTGTGGAAGTTTTCTGCAGAGCAGAGATGACAGTGCAGGGCGAGGAGAAGTTCTTCCAGATCTCGCACTCCTGGGGAATGGAAGAGAATGAGGTGTGAGGTTGGGCACTGGATCCCCGCTTGCTCTAGCTTCAGTCCCCTTCTATTTAAATCTCCCCTCCCGGATGAGACAGATGCTCAGGGAGCCCCAGAAGGACATTTAGGACCCAGAGAGTAACACTCACAAGGAGGAGGAGTTTAGCTCAACCCAGGGAATTAGGCAGGTAGGAAGTGAGCATCCTCCCACTGGGACCTGGAGTCAAGGTCAGTGGGCCCCTGGCAGGAAAGGCCTAAGGACTTGCAGGAGCTTAGACCACACACTGCAATCCTGGGAGCTGATAAAGGTGGAGAGGCAGTTCCCAAGTCTCCAGAGAGGGGCTCCACTGGGCCTCCCACAGCACACCTGGGCCACCTGGGACTCAGTGCTCTACCACCCTCGCCCTGTCCTGGGCTGTCATGCTCGGTCCCCAAGGCAGGTGGTGATGACGAGGCTGGCCACCCTTCTGAACTGGTCGATGGTGGCCTGGATAGTGGGTGTCTAGTGCTCACTGCTAGGCTTGTTCTTCTTGTGCCAGGTGGATCCCAGGCATTGAGAGGGCACCACTTTCCAGAAGAGCTCCTGGGGAACAGAGGGAGTGTCATCCAGCCCTGCCACAGGCCACCTCTGTGTCCACAGCCCCTAAAGTCCGACACAGGTGTCACAGTTTAGAGCTAGAGCTCAGGAAGCTCAGGATGTGGCCTGAGCCTTGTGAGAGTCCCTGGGTTTTCTTCTCTGTCCACCGAGGGTACTCAGCACAGGATGACCCAGGACCCAATCCCGGCAGTTAAGGGAGAGGGGCATTTGCACCCAGCCCGTCCTGGCTAACTCCAAGCTCCAGACAGTGGCTCAATTCTGCTCATGTCAAGGAGGCATCTTCCACCACCCTGATCTCCGCTCTGGTCCCACTCCCCATTCTGATGTACATTCCCCCGTGGCAGCTACAACCACTGGCCTTGTCTGTCTCCCTTGTAGTGAAGCACACATCAGGTGTGAAGTCCTGAGGCTGTTGAGCCTCCTGAGGAGACGGCTGGGCCACCGTAGACCTGGCTGCACACAGTGAGTTCCCCTCCACCACTGATGGGCCAGGCCCTGCCCATCTTTCCATCTCTTCTACCTCATGGAGCTGGCACAGTCACTCTGTGGAGCAGGTCCTGTTAGTGTCCATCTCTACGATCTGCAGGTGGACAGCAAAGGCTTGGGGGTTCCGGAAGTTGCCCAGGTCATATGGTTGGTAAGGGGTGTAGCTAGGATTTGGGCCCAGATCATGGGAGTCTGGATCAGGTCTGGGGCAACGATGACAGAGGGAAGGCCTGTTCCACCCCGCCCTGAGAGCCCAGTTGCTCACTGCATCCATCACGGTCAACCGCTCTACCACCTGCTTAGGAGAGAAGGCCGTGAGGTTGGGCTTCTTCTCACGCTCCTTAACAGCCACAGGTGGAGACGGACTTCCCACTAGAAATGATGGTTCAGGTGACTCCAGCTCAGCAGCTCCCACTCCTGCTGGAGCCGATGTTGGCCCTTGCTCCAGCTCCAACACTGCTGATGGAGGGGACGCTGGCTCCAACGCTAGAAGGGGTGATGTTAACGGAGCTGTAGCCAGCTCTACCTCCACCACTGCACACTGCTCTGCTTCTGCCACTGGCTGGAGCTCTGCAGCTGGTGCTAGAGTGGGATAAAGAGAAAGATTCACCCACATAGCTGACTTTCCATGTGTCCTTCTAAACACAAGAAAGATCCCACTTCCCTTCCAGGAATATCCAGCCTGCAGTCCCCCTTACCCTCTGCCTCTGCCTCAGTGGCTTCCAGAAGCTCACACCGGGCAAGGGTAAGAGGGTCATGGCAGTTCAGCTCTGAACCAGGCAAGGTTACCTGCGTGTACATCCCCTTTAGCTTGAAAAAGGGACAGCCCCAGTCTGGTCATGCCCTAGTTCTGGTCCAACCTGGTTATCTCAAGGTCCTGAGTGTGGAGACCTTCTGCTCCTGCTCTCATCTCAGAGCAGCACTGGATGGTATTTGTGGCCTCAGGCACCTTCCCCTTGCCTAGTGAGTTGGTGAAATTGAAACCATTGGGCAGCTCCTCGATGACCTTCTGATTGGAGTTCTGCAAAGACTGCTCTGGAGCTGGGCCAGAAGGAATCAGGGGCTGCCTGCACCTGCACACTGCCACTGGGGTCAACCCCCAAGAGAAAGTCTGCTCCTCAGTTCAGGCACAGAGGGACATCCCTGCAAAGAACTGTGGTCAGGCAGGAAAAGAGATGAAACCTCTATGGCTCAGTAACATAAGAGTAGAGGAGCTCACCTTCTCATGCTGCCAACCATGACCTGGGCTATGAACATGACAGGCCCACCATGCTTCCAACACCTGACAACCAGCTCCAGCCCAGGAATGGCCTACCCCTCATACCCTGCCTTCTCCCCTCCACACAAACACACACAGACACACACACACACGATGAAGTGTAAGGGGTGTGGGGCTGATCAGGTGGGATCACAGTTGTGTCCTGGCCTGCACTAGCCTTTCCTGGGCTGCCCCGTGTTACCCTTCACTGCCTCCTGCCAGACGCCCAGAGGCATCGGGGATGAGGGCTGAGCCAACGTCGGCAACGACCAAGAAGTTTCTCTTTCTGGGTTTTTTTGAGCCTAGATCCTCCAAAAGTTGGGATATAACAACAAAATATTTTTTCCTGTTGACTGTCTCCAGTCAAGTGAGCTGGATGGGGGGCTGTGGGTGCCTGGTTACCAGAGTTCTAAGATCTGTTGAGGTCTATGACCAAGGAAGTGAGGTCATTTTTCAAGATTCCTTTACCTGGGCCCCTTCCCTCAATCAGACTTGTCCAGAGCTGCCTCCTGTACCCTGGCTGCTAACCCTCCTCCCCCATGTCATCTCCTCAACTGTACACAAGGAGCCTAGCCACAGCCCTAGCCACAGCTCCCTGGAAACCTAAGTCGAGTCTTAACTTTGAGGAGACAGAGATGAATGCTGACCTCCTTTTTCTTACCAGTTCTTCATCCTGAGAAAGTCCCTGTACCTCTCAGGTCCTCCCCAGTCTCTAAACCTGCACCATGGGGATCAGACTAGAATCTACTTCCTAGGGATGTCACCCGGTGTATATGACATAATATCTATTACCCCTGTGGGATGGTGTCACATGTACCTAAGGCACAATCTTAGAGATGAAAGAATAATAAGAAGGGGTGACAGGTAGCACAGAACACCACTCAAAACAGGCCTGGGTTCTAGCAATGTGATATTGGAACAGTCGCTTCCAACTTGGCCTCATTTTCAGGTCAGCATCATGAGGGGGTTGAAACTAATGGAAATTTAGATACTACCATCCTGTGTCATAAAACCATTCAATTGTTTCCTGTTTAATGGAGAATGCGACCCAAGTGCCTCGTCTTGGCCTATGAGGTGGGCAATCTCAACAGTGGTACCCAGTAAGCCGCACCCATGGTATAGCCATCCCAGTGGAACCACTAAGTAGTTAGTAACTGGCTTCTTAACATAATAACAGCCAAAGTGATGGGATGTCTTGTCTAAATTTTAACTAAAAAAGTCTCTCACTTCCTCTTACTCCCTCTTTCATGTTCCATCTCTCTCTCTCTCTCTCTCACTCTGTCAAATCCCTGTAACTGAGGAATCAAATACCAGTGTTTTCGGGTTTCTCAATGTGGACGCCTAGAGAGGAGAGAAGCACGAGATTGCCCAGGCCTACAGACAGAAAGAAACTCAGGTTCTCAGTCCAAACTGAACCCTGAAAGCAGAGAGTGAACTTGGTGGCCAGTCCTCCCCAAGTTGAACCTCAGTTGTAGACCACACAGGGCGGTGATGAGGTAAGAGGGAAGAAAAGACTGTGGGAGCTTTCTGCTTGATCCACCTGGAAGGGTGATGGCGAGAGCAGTGTCATGTGACACTGAGTCCTCAGGAGAACATGTGAGGTAGCTGGAATTCTCACACCTTCCAGATGAGGAAACAGGCTCGGAGAGGCCTGGCCCAAAGCCCAAGCTCACACCCAGAGTGAGAGTTGGAGCTTGGCTTGTTCTAGAATCACAACACCTTGGAGGATGGCGTGCTATTGGTACCAGATGCCTGGAGTCAGATGTCCACGGTCAGAGGCCAGTGGTGCTGGAGAGAAATGGGGTGAGGGGACTATGGCCTTACTGACACTCACCTCGACCCTGGCAGCGGAGGCCCTCCACGTTTGCTCCCCCGCAGATCAGCCTCCAGAGAGTGCAGGAGAAGCAGCAGCAGCAGCAGGTGAGTGTGCCTGTGGGGGAGGGGCTCTGCCCTCCCAGCTGGAGGCCCTCAAATCAAGAGAGGAGGCCCCTTCCTCTTGGTGCCACAGTGCCTGAATCCCCAAGTAGAAGTGACCGGGAGGAGGGCCTGGAAAAGCTGGTGCAGGATGGGTTTGTTGTGGGGAGGGCCAGGGACCGCACACCCTGTGATTTGCCAGAAGCCGGCCCTGGGAGGTGAGGAGGAAGAGTGTGGTTTTCTTGGGCTGTGAAAGGAGGAGGAGTTGAGGGGAGGCTGCTAAGGTTCTTGGCTGCTCCCCGTGGGAAACCTGGGGTGGGCCAGGAGGCTGAGGGTGAGGACTTTTCAGGGGAGGGTCTGCAGGGGGCCGACTTGAGAGCAAGGACTCATCCCACCCACACCCCGATGTCACAATGTGTCGTCCCATATCTTAGCACTTTCCTTGGTCACCTGCTGATGCTGCACCTGCTGATGGGTGATAATCTCAAGATGGGTGCACCTGAGGACCAGGCAGGGAGGACTAGGATCCTGAGCCTTGGGATGGGGAGCCCCCGAACTGAGCTCTGAGCTCTCAGCACTTGGCACATCTCCTGTCATAAGAGCCTCTCAGCCACCCCTGGGAGCTGGGGCATCAGGCACATCTTAGGGATGAGTGAACAGAGGCTCCACCTGAGACACCCATTCCGGTTCCTCAGGCTGGGGAAGCTCAGAGCTGCCTGACGGCACAGCTGCTTGAGGTTTTATCTGAGCTGGACGCAGCCTCTCCCTCCCAGGCTGCCCATGGAGGGAGAGAGAAGTCAGACCCCTCCAAGTCAGGCAGCACATAAGTGGCTGAGCAGTCCCCTCTGCCTGAGGCCTCAGCCTCCAAGTCTGTCATCAGAGAGGGTTGTGCTGCCAGGTCCCTCAGCCTCTCCCCCATGTCCTGCTTCTCTGGAGCCCAGATCCCGGCCTAGGTCCAAGTCCTGTTTTCTGTGCATGCCCGGCCCCCTCTGGGGACCTGGCAGTAGTGCAACATGAGAAGGGGTGGGCCTAGGGGTCTAGTCAGGCTAGGGGGCTCTGTCTGATGGACTCTGGCTCTCTGCCTTCCAGGGGAATGAGATCAACCTGAGAAGAGGACTGAAGTGAACAGCTGCCGCACCCCCTGCAGGGGAGGGGAAGGAGGAGGAAATCAGAGACCCTCTGGGCAGAACAGTCCCTGGCTCCACCCCCTGTATCTTACATTTAGTGGAAGAGTTTGATAACAGAGAAGTGGGAGACCCAACCAATTGGCGGGTGGGTTGAGGGGAGGATGGCATCAAGGAAAACTTCCTGGAGGAGGGGCTGATTATTCCCATTCTGCGAACAGGTAGAGCCTGGATGGAACTGGAGGGAAGGAGGGTTCCCAGGATGGTCCCCTGCCCCACTCCTCACCACCCACAAGGTGCATGAAGCATCCCCCACCCAGGCCCTATCTGCATCCTCTCCTTCCCTCTGGTCCCAGGAATACCCAGTCATGAGGGCGATCCTTCTGCTCCAGGTGGCCGCAAAGAATTACAACCTAGAGTTCGAGGAGCGATTTGGGCCCTGGTTCTAGGACATGGAGCTGCTCAACGAGAATGATAGGTGAGGCCGGGCAGGAGTTGGGTGAGGGCAGGGGTGGACGCTCCCTGTTGGCCAGTCCAGAGAGCCTGTCTCCGTGGCCCCCCACTCAGCCCCAGGTCTTATTGCATGGCGACCTCTGGGACTCCTAGACTCCAGCTGCTGGGCAGGCAGTGGGGGGACACCTGAGGTGTGTCTCCTGGTAGGCTCACAGGTGCCTTTCTGTCCTGGAGCTACAGCCTGTCCTGCCAGCTGGACCCCCCAGACCTAGTTGGCCAGCAGAATACTCAAGGATAAGAAGAACCCGCCATCATTAAGATCAGGGGTGAGTGAGTGTCTGGGCCGTGGTGACTGACTCCCAGGGGTTCAGTAAAGCTTCGGGCTAAACGTGCCCTTGGGGAGTTGGACAGCTGGCACTGGGATCCCAGCTCCACTACTGAGCAGTCCTGTGACTGGGGTGACTCTCTTCAGCTTCCTGAGACTCCGTTTCCTCCTCTGTGAAATAGGTGATACCAAATGATCTCTTGCGTGGCAGGGACAAATGGGGTACTGGTGGCTGACAGCACTGAGCACAGAGTCTGGAGCACTCAGTGCAGTGGGGACAGGGTGGGGGCCATGATTCTGAGGGAGACCCCCCAGGGTAACCCGACTCTTCTACTCAGTCCCCAGGCCCCAACACCGAGCCCTGTACCAGTGGCCGATCACAGCCCCATCCTCAGCAGCGGGGACACAGCTGGGAGGCTTTCGATGCACTGGGCCAGTTCCTCCCACCTGACGGGAAGGGGAGCATTGTAAGCTGATCTCTGAGGTCCCCTGAAACCCAAGAGAGAGGGGACGACCCCACCCCAGCTCCCTGATGTCTCTACCCCAGCACCTATTCACCCATTGGGGAGGGACAGTAGTTATTTGTTGTAAATAATAAATGCCATATTTGAATATTATATTAAAGTCCTGTTCCCTTTAGAGCTGGGAGTTGTGGTGTGGTTCTGTCGCTTTCTGTAGGCATGTAAGTGAGACACTGAATCTCACATTTCTCCTTGAATCACGAACTCTTCTGGGTCGTCAGCTTATTGTCTGTGGGCGAAGGGAGAAGGGCCAGCCCCTTCCCTGGTTAGTGGGGACACTCCCAAGTCCCCATAATTCCGAAGATCAGTTCATTTCAGTATCATTCAGCTCCTCCAGGAGCAGACATGGCCCCCGCCCTTTCTCTTGGGATTTTAAGGTTGAAGGTACTTTCACAGGCAGAACAACAACCACTGAAATGTGGGTGTCTTTAAAACAGCACTACCCAGGACCATGTCGTGCCACAGGCAGGGGCTGCCTTTCTACATTCTGGAGGAACAGGGAACTTTTTCTGCTTCTCTTTTTGAGATTTCTTTTGACTAAATTTTAGGAACTTGTAGTTTTCTAGTTCAATCTCTGGAATTGCATCAGCTCTAAGTGATGAAAACAATGTAAAAAGATCAAAACGTGCACGTTGAGAGGACAAGGCCCAAGGAAGCTCATTTGCAAATGGACTAAAGGCAGGCAGGACCTCGCTCCTGAGGCCCCTCTAGGGGCTCCCTGTTCACCCCTGACCTGGATTTGAATCCTGCTGGGATCCTTGTCCAGGACTCTGAATTCCTTCTCCTGCTTGTTTTGTATCCAGGCGGAAAGATTTGTGACGCAGCTTTTAAGGCTACTGCTGGGTCTCGTTCCATAATCATGACTGCTCCCTGTGAACTAGGATTTTCAGCACCCCTGCCTTCCTTATGCAATTCCCTTTAGGGCAGAAATTCCCCAGAAGGCCCCAAGCATCCTCCCTCGATGGATCCCGGGTGAGCTCTACTTTGCCAGTATAAGGGACCATAATCCTGGTCAGTGAGTGACCTCACACTGTCCCTTGCTGTCCAAGGTGACTTCTGAGCCTGTGTCATTCTGAGGTCCATGGTCTTGGACAATCCTCCAGTTTACACACTAAGTGTTGGTGTTACCAACTCGTCCAAATGGGGCAATTGGGCCTGAGCCCATAAACTGTGTTGCCCCTGGGTTTTTGTGTTTTTGTCCCCAGTCCTGTGCTGTGGTTACATTACCACCACCTGCTGGGGTGTGAACACTGTTTGGAGCTTTCAAAGATGATGCACGACAGAGGTGTGGGGGACTACAGCAGGGAATGCCACTGAACTGATGGTCCATGGACGTGCATGAACACAGCCTTACCAATTAAAATACTGAAATGCTTCCCATCTGGTGGTGAACAGACACTGCTCTGAGCTCGCACCGAGAACCCACCCCATGACTAGGAGCTTTCAAATGGTTACCGAGTGGCATTTTGAACCTCATCCCTTGGGAACACCCTGTAAGACAAGGACCAGATGAATCGCTTGGCATTTGTGAGTTATCCCCTCATTTCTGATGGCTGCAAGTGTCACCCAGACACACAGGCTGCATTCTGCCAGGGAAGCCTTCTCAGGACAACCAGAAGCTGAAAATGAATCCTGGTTCCCAGCATCCCAAGCCCTTCCTGACATGGCACAGCCACCCAGGAAAGTGATTTGGTAACGGAAAGACTGGGAAGGCTGTACTTTCCCTCCAAAGAGAAAGAGAAGAGCCAACAGTGAAAGCTTGATCCCTCAAATAGATAATTAAATCCCAACAAGCAATGGGTTCTTTCCGCATTACTGATGCTGAAAAGATCTCTTTTGATAATCGCACGATCCCCCAACTGCCATGTTCATCTCCATGAATCAAATTTCCAACACATATGGATCTAAAAAACTGAGGGAAATCTGGTATTTCCTTAGATGCAACTCTGAATTAGCATGCAACAGAGAACAGAAAAATGGAGACCAAGAAGTAAATATCTAATTTGAGAACATAGACACAAAAGTGCGTTTGAAATAATATTTTGGAATCTATTGGAATATTATACAAAAAGAATAATCCATTTTTAGTAGGTTTTACTGTGACTGTGAGGGGAAAAACTGAATCATCCCATGACATTGATAATTCTCTGCTGACTTTAAAGTACAAATAAATAATATACATAGTAAAGGAAAATGAGAGAGCAACATGAAAAAGGAAGCTCTTTCTCTCCTCCCCTGAAACTCAACATCTCACCTCAGAAAGAAACTGTTGTCTATATTTTCTATGTCTCGAAGCAGAGTTTAATAAAAGAAAAGTATCAATATATTTTAAAGTTTTCAAGAGCTCAAAGCAAGGAAACATTAGGGATGCTGCCAAGAGACCTCACTGAGGTGCCTGCTCCATTTCATCTGCTGTCAGGATGGCCTTCTTAAACCCTCACTTTCTCTGCCTTGCTAGCAAGTGTGTCCGCCATCAGTGCTATCACCAGTCTCGCTCCTGTGCTCTTCACTGCCCTTTCCTCCTTCCTGATACCTCCACAGTGGAGCTGTGGAATGCACAGATCAGTTCCTGGAATCATCTCTGCCAAATCTGAAGACCAGCAGGAGTGGGAATGGGACCTGGAATGCAGACCACCTGCGAGCACACCTGGCAGGGATTCACCTGTGTGACTAGGTGCAAGTTTTTACAACGTTTTGGCAAGATTGAAAGGACTTACGAGTTGTCCTGCACTGCTGCAGGCCTGGAGTCCTTGCGGTCTCTCGGGCCAGCAGATCTGGTGGGGCTGGTCCAAGTTGTCCTCTCAGAGACCAGAAATTGCCAGGATGGGATGGGATTCTAGTAACTGGCCTCTTGAATATGTCACTGGACAACCTCAAAAGAATGGAAATGCTTAAACCAGGCTTTGGTTTGGACTGGTTCCCACAGTTACGCTGCTTCTTCTGTGAAGACGTGACTTATCATCCTTCTTTTCCTCTTACCCTATAAAAACAAATCATGAAACTGGGTCAAATGATAAAAGAGGCCTGCCTTTTTAGGACAATTATCCTGGCTGTTTTGTACTTCCACCCTCCCTCTACGCACTCGGGATAGATCTGACCTGTGTCCTGGGATGTCATCAGTCAGACTTGCATCAAGAACAGAAAGGTCAAGGTCAAAACTCAAGGCTCCTCCAGATCATTTCCCCCTCCATCCTGTTAACACGCCCTCCTTGTTTGAGTGTTAGTCTATTCTCTTCTTTTCCTTGTCACTCTCAACCGCACAAGTCCTGGCACTCCCTCTCAGGACAGTCGGCCCCCAGTCCTTTACTAAATCCCAAACCTTACCATTTCTGTGTTTTCTGTCTACTCATTTGCTTAATCCATTGACCACTTTGTGTTCATAGAGGTTAAATCAATTGTGATATTATCAACCACCCCCTGTTAGCAACTTACTCACATATCCCAGATGTTCACATAATCCAAATGGTTATGTTCAAAAGTAAATAACTCAGAAAACATATTCCCCCATCACAGATGCCTGATCTCTAATATTTTTATTCAAACATTCATACAGTAGATAGCTGTCCCTCAAGATCAGTAGTAATGCCAGATCAACGATTCTCACCTTAATTTCCTCCTACACCTATCAATCCTGGATTCCATGGACTATGATCACAATAATTTCCTTGGAAAAATAAAAAATTCCTTACCACTCATTTATTTTGTAAACCTCCAAACCCAGAAGATCCTGATTATCTGCCGTGCCGCAGCTACTGCTGGTCTTATGACAAGCTGAAGAAAAAGCACGAAACACGATCTTTTTGTACCACTGTAAATACAAAGCCATCTGCATCAACTGGGAAGCACCCATAATGCCTGGAAATTTTGTTCTCTTTTTTTGTTTGGCTCAAAAACAAAAAGACAAATCAATTTAAAGAATGGGCAAGGGACCAGAGTAAAATTTTTCCAGTGAAGACATACAGGTGGCCAGAAGGTGTATGAAAAGTTGTTCAGCATCACAAATCAGGGAATGCAAATCAAAACCACAATGAGCTATCATTTCACACCTGTTATGATGGCGATTATCAAATAAACTAAAGATGACAAATGTTGGTGAGGATGTGGAGAAAAGGAACCCTCGTGGGAATGTAAACTAGTACAGCCATTATGGAAAACAGTATGGAATTTCCTCCAAAAGTGAAAACTAGCTTATGATCCAGCAATCCCACTTCTGGTAGACACCCACAGGAATTGAAATCAGGGTCTCAAAGAGATATCTGCCCTCTAATGTTCATTGCAGCAAATTCACAATAGCCAAGATATGGAAGTAACCTAAACGTCACTGATGGATGAAGGGATAAAGAAATGGCATATTCTTCAACATTGAAAAAAGAAGGAATTGTTGCTATATTTGACAACATGAATGCACCTAAAAGACATTGTACTAAGTGAAATAAGGCAGACAGAGAAAGGCAAATATTCCCTTATTTGTGGAAGCTAAAATAGTCAAACTCACACAAGCAGAGGTTAGAATGGTGGTTGCCAGGGGCTGGGGAGATGGAGAAATGGGGAGCTGATGTTCAAAGATACAAAGTTTCAGTTATCAAGATAAATAAGTTCTGGAAATCTAGGATACGACATAGTGCCTACAGCTAACAAGACTGTATTGCATACGTTACATTTGCTAATAAAGTAGATATTAAGAGTTCTTACAACAGAATAATAGTAATAAAGGAGGTGAGAGAAAACTTTGGGAGATGATGGATATGTTTGTGGCCTTGATGGTGGTGACAGTCTCAAGGGTGTATGCTTAAGTCCAAATTCATCAAGCTGTATATGGAAAAGTATGACATCATCGTTGATTCTTCTGCACCTTGAAATATGCCATGTCCTCATAACAAGAGAAAAAATTTGTAACTCTATATGGGGACGGATGTTAACTGGACTTATTGTGGTGATCATTTCAACATATATACAAACATTGAATCATTATGTCGTACCGCTGAAACTAATTTAATGTTGTATGTCAACTTTATCTCAATTAAAAAACCACAACAGACAAAACCATTTGAATACTGTATATGAGTTCAGTGAATCCCTGAAACTGCCCCATTCCAATATGGGAATTACAGAAAGCAGAGAAGATGATGTAAGATGGAAGAAAGTTGTACAAAACAGTATTCAAATTAAAATCATTTAAGTTGCTATCAGCTCCTTGTGGCAAAGTTCTACGAGCACCGATCTACTTTCACATTTTTCCTGAAAAAACATACTTTCACATCCAACCCATAATAGTTTCATCATTTTCTCTAATAAGAAAATTTCAACTTAATAAATAAAACCAAAAGCATCTCTTATGTATGAATAAAGTTAGTGAACTTTACAGAGAAAAGAACATATTTGCACAATCTCAATACAGGAAACAGAAGAACTGAATGATGATCAAGTCTCATTCAAGCTTATCTTTGAAAGCCAGTAAAACCAGGCTGTCTTTTCAAGGATGTGTGTAGAGCTGTCAGCCTTGGAAGATAGAAATAGTGGCCTCCTCTGGAGCAAAGGGCAGGCTTGCTTACTGCCCAGTATAATAAAAATAACACCCCCCCCAGGGCAAAGGTTAGCAGACATCCTGCCCGTTATCAAAGATTTGAATTCCTTAGGCTCTGAGATCTTGCATCTCTCTGCATGTCACCTGGCCCACTGTGTATCACCCTGTAGGAAGTGAGATTTATTGAACTGGTGCAAATGCTGATACTCTGGCCACTGCTATTGTTGTGTCATTAAGTCCTTTGTCTCTGACGCATGGGTCTCTTGACTTTTGCCAACATCTGTAAGACCATTGTAGGCTAACTTATTGGTTTGCAGGTAAGGTAAAACATCAGATCTTTCACGGTTTCTGACAAGCCCTTAAAATAACTAGCAGTCTTAGGAACAGAGAGCTATCCAGAACAATATGTATGGATGGTCTTCATAGAAGACTTCATGCAACCAAAACTTTAATAAGTCTCTCTGACCTCTTTTATTTCTACCCCAAGTAGAAGGAGAGGCACCAAGCTATTACAGACCTAGGGCTTGTGCAAGCCACTGGAGACCTAGTGACAAGAAACTTCCCATGGGGAGAAAAGACAGATGGGCATATTTCCAAAATGGACCCATGTGCTTCCCGGTCATCAAAAAGAGAGTGCATTATCTTAATTTATGATGATTTGAGTCATTAAAATCTTGTGATGGGCCAATGATACACTTCTAAGAGGAGTGAGGCACATGGCAGTTGTAAGCAGATTAACGCACTTGGTGAATATCAAACTCTGAACCAACTTTAGTATTCTAATCAATTAAAAGGTACAACAAATTTATTTAAGTAGATTAAATGATATTTAATGTTATGCCTGATTATTACTCCTCAATAATGAACAAGAAGCTCATGTAAATAACTATAATTGGCCTTACTTTAAAACATGATAGTCAGGACTGTTTGAGATAAGCTGGAGAGAAGGAAGGGGAGAAATAGACAAAAGTTAGCTGCTCTGAAGCCACTGTCAAGACCTCTGGATCTACATGTAACCCAGGAGATCGAGGCAAAGGGCTGTGCCCCTAGATCCTCCTGCACTGTGGTTCTCAGCGATGTCACGGGGCTGAAGCACCTTCCTGATTCGTGTTTACATGTCCATGTGTACAATACCCCTGACCATGGGGATGAACCACCATTCAATCATCCCTTACACTCCTCTAATTAACAATTAGATTTCAGAATCATTGTATCATTACATGATAATTTATTCCTCAAACCTGTAGGATGCCGAGCTAAAAGCAAATCAAATATCAATGGCTTCTTTTCTTTGAAATACCAAGATGTTCTTTCACACTTGGAATCCTGATTAGAGGATAAATCCATCAAATCAATGGAAACAAGTTAAGAAATGGACAGAGGGATATTTCATTCATATATATACATTTTGCATTGTTGCAAAAATAGGGTTACGTTTAAAAAATTTAGAACTTCTTGAAATTTCATAGATATTAAAGATTTTCTTCTGCTTATACTCCCTTTGGTTTACCAAATCAAACTCACTCTTTAATGGGCATTTCTAGCATTCAGTGCTAGTAACAATAGTTTTTTAAATTCTTATTTTTCCCACGTCAAAGAACAAGGGCAGAGGTCATGGAGAGGTCAAGTCTAATCTACCTAGGGATGTGGCAGCCTTAACTATAGATGTTCAAGCCAGACATTGCCAGCAGAACCACATCTCTTCATCCACAAGTGAGTTTTTACTAGTAATCACAGAGACTTGAGGATATCAAAGGAAATTCTTCATTAAGAACCAAAGTTATAGGGCCGGCCCAGTGGCTTAGCAGTTAAGTGCGCGCACTCCACTGCTGGCAGCCCGGATTCGGATCCCGGGTGCGCACCGACACACCGCTTCTCCGGCCGTGCTGAGGTCGCGTCCCACATACAGCAACTAGAAGGATGTGCAGCTATAACATACAACTATCTACTGGGGATTTTGGGGAAAAAATAAATAAATAAAAAAAAACTTTAAAAATGAACCAAAGTTATAGATTCCTATCTTGGGTTCATTACTTTGAATTTTTGACCCAAATCATATATATAGATTGGACCATGTTCAATTCTATGATCTTTAGAAGATGCAGCCTACAGCTGAAGAGAAACAGATACAACACCAACATCTTATCCTCTCTGAAGCCCAACTGAGAGCCCCTGGAGTCAGAAGTTTTCAAGACAAGAAAATGTCATCCTTCTTCTGAACAAAGACTGTAGAAGCTATACTAACATTCAATTTTATTTATTTTGTTTTTTATTTTTGCTTTGTGAGGAAGATCGGCCCTGAGCTAACATCTGCCAATCCTCCTCTTTTTGCCGAGGAAGACTGGCCGTGGGCTAACATCCATGCCCATTTTCCTCCAATTTATATGGGACGTCGCCACAGCATGGCTTGACAAGCAGTGCGTCGGTGAGTGCCCGGGATCCGAACCCGTGAACCTGGGGCCGCCGCGAACCCCGCGCCGCCGCAGCGGAGCACGCGCACTTAACGGCTTGCGCCACCGGGCCAGCCCAAACATTCAACTTTAAATTGTTAATGTGACTTGTTAGAATGTGATGCAGCTAGCATAATATCTTCTAAGTTTCATGATTTTTCTCCAGAATACTGAGATGGATGACCTTAAAGTCCAGTTTCCCCATAAATGTCTTGATTCAGAGATAAAATTAATTTCCTTATAAAATAATTCCCATAAAATTGTTAAAAATATATCATAGTCTCTGACTAAAAGGGAACAAAGCAAATTGAGCAGTTGAATAGCAGTGTAATAAATTCCATACAAGGATCTTACTGCAGCATTATGTATAATAGTGAAACTGGAAATAACCCCATCTCTATCAAAGAAGAAATAAACAGATCGTGGTATTCCTGTTCTTTGGAGTAGCTCTAAAACTTCTAAAAAGCTAAGTTAGAGGGACGTGCACTGATAAGGAGAGACGTCTATGATATATGTTTTGGGAAACAGCAAGCTGCAAAACGATGTAGTTATGTAATTTATTTATGTTAAAAAAATCTTTATGTATATTTATAAATTCATAGGAAATGTCCAGAAGAATAAGCTGCCACCTCTTAACAATAGTTCCTTCTGAGTAGGGGAGTGAGTGTGCAGGGAAGGGGATGGAAGGGGAAGGTTTCACTTTACTCTACATAGATCTGTGTAATTTGCCTTCTTTTTTTACAAAGTATGTAATTCTTTCATAATTAGAAAAATGAATGATGTGACCGTTTGGTGCAGGGCAACAGTATTATGTTCACCAGTCTCTGTACTGTATGTTACTGCACAGCACGGACTGTAGGAGAAAGCCCAAAGGAGCAATGAAGACAAAAAGACATGACACCTGTAAAAAGTCAGTGGAGTATTTCTACATAAGAAACCTTGCAGGTGAGTGATGGTCAGTATCTTCCACTACTCCAGCTCTTGCAATAAACCTAGAATCTGCCCAGGGTAGGCCGGACGACCACACCCTGCTAGTCCACTCCCCACCCAGGGCCTGTTTGTGCAGGGTGACTGCCAACTAGCAGACAATGGACTCAGGATGGGCCGTGTGCCTTTGGTGAGGCTGGTAGAAAGGACAAAGTGGAACACCAGCTAAGTGCACACACCTGAGAGGCGGAGTTCCAGGTGGAGACTCAAAATGCACCAAGAAACTGTGTGAAGGAAGCTACTCGACCTCTCTGAGCCTCAGTGTCCCCCCTGTAAAATGGGGATCACAGGCATACATCACAGAGCTGTTGGGGAAGATACATAGAAGTGCCTGTGACAGCCAGTGTCACATTATTAACAAAGTCGTATCCGACTTCATAATAATCGATGAAAAGAATAATGTGATGAGACCAAAGACGAGATGCCCAGCTTCATAAGCAGCCCCAGCAGCATGAGAGTGAGAGGAGCTCCGAGTAAGCAGGGTTCTTCACAGCTCCACTTTAGAGGACGAACATGGGCTACACCAGGATAAGTGGCTGTTGTACAGTGACTCATGTAGTGAAGGTGGGTCCCTAAAGACACTGTGAAATCCAGTTACACACAGTGGCTCCTAGGAAACAACTGCAAAGCAATCAAGGCAGCAGTTAGGAATGGGAAGGGGCTGATCAGAGGAGGGTCAGAGCCACAAAATTGATGGAAGACACTTAACCATGGTGAGCGCCCAGCTCTGTCAACAGCTGCTGTGGTTGCACCAGGAGATCAAATGTCTGAGGCAGCCACTGTGGGGACTGCTGGGAGCACAGTGGTCACTACAGCCACACCCCAACAGCAGTGCATCGGAGCACACAGACCCAGAGACTTTCCTCTCAATTAATTCTTGTTTCAAGATGAGGAATATCCTCACGTTACAATGTCTCCTTTCAACACTTGTGGACGAGTGTCATCAGAACCCCCTGAAGAGGTCACAGGCCAGAGTAGGATGGAACACTGGGGGCTGGGGAGTGGTGCTGCACCTGACCACACGGACTACCACCCGGGCCTGTTGAACACGAGAGAAGAACCCGAGGTTGCGGTCTAACGAGAATTCCCCGTCTTGCCACATTCAGAGACACTGAAGAGATTCTCATCCTTTCTTTACAAAAATGTTGAAGAATTCATGTGCCATTAATTCATAAAGAGGCAAATTCTTGACAAAGTGACAGGGTCTAGTTTCGATGACCAGGTTTTCCAGTTGTTTTGATAATATTACACATTCAGGAATCGGAAATGTAACCTATTGGGGTGTTTGATATAAACAAGGACTTGTTTTCATTTAAATCAACGTCCAGACTTTTAAGGAAGACATAAATCAGAAAAACTGCTAATCATTCCTCCACAGGTTTCAATAAGACTTTTAAGTTAATTTACTAATCTCAGGAAAAGAGAATACGGCAATTCAAGTTTTTTGTTTCTGCATTCAAGCGTACAGTACAGCCAAGAGTATGAGCAGAAAAAAATTAACAAGAAAGTCTTGCTTGCATTTTATCTTTTGCAAATGAGCAGGATATTTTATGTTCTGTTCTTTTCACTGATGTAATCAATTTTTAAAGAATAGGGTTCATCTGACTATCCCAAGGTGTGTTTATCTGGGAAACTTGCCTGAATCCAAAACAGAGATGTTAAAGCTGACGGGTTTCAAATGCTGCCCAGGTGCTGTCTACCACGAACATCCCTCTCGCAAAGCTGGACCACCGGTCTCTTCCTGAGGGATCAGAATCACCACCCATGTCCCTGAGAGACTGGCCACTCAGGCTTGAGCTGAGATTAGGTGATCAATCTAAAGGGCAAAATACTTAAGCTATTCTCATCTTAAGGATGTTGTTTCGGAGGCCTCTGCACTGGAATGGGTTGGTGAAAACGTCCTACTAGATACTTGCCTGGGAATTGATTTTTTCTCCTCTGCTCTTAGTGGATTGTGCGGAAACCAGTGAGTAACCTCACAGATGCCTCAACTTCCACATCTGCGAAAAAAGCAAGCAACAGCCAATGTTACCACCCTGCAAACTCTTCGGTTGGGCTTGCAAGAGGGGCCACAAGGGCGAATGTCTCCCAAAAGCTGATGAAATGATGGCACTTTGGCTGGAGAAGGCAGAGGGCAGCAGGCAAAGTGGAAAGTTTCTGGGATGTCAAACCAGTTCCCATAAGCACTTTAGAGAAGCACCTGGCCTTGGACTAGGTAGGAGGCTGTGGAAAGACCCACAGGCACACAGGGGGGAGGAGGAATCAAGCAACGGAGGGAGGCGGTGGGGAAGAGGCACGAGTTCAGCTTCAATTTTGGACAAAAGCAGTTGCACGCTGCAGGCCCGCAGCTGCCCATGCAGCTGCCACACCCTCCTAACTCCCTGGTCCCTCTCGTCCCGTCACATCCCTCCAGGACTCAGTCCAGTTGGAGCGGGTGCAGGACCAGAGTCCTGAGTCAACAGCGGTTTGGCCCTCAGGCAAGCCTTCACAGCCCTGCTCCTCCCCCCAGGGCTAGACACCGCCCCATGCCCAGAGCATCTTGGGAGTTGTAGTCCTGCAGTCCTGCAAGCTCCCAGCAGGGAATGGTTAAGAGACAAAAGCACCAAGCATACACAGCTAGGGGACCCCACTCCCACCTGTCCCTCCACCCCTGGCCCACGCCCCTCTGCTTCTACACCCCACCTTCTACTCCGCCTCTTCTCTATACAATGTCATCTCTCCATGCCTTGCCAATCCCCCAGAGTTGTGCAGTGTGGTTGGGCTGCATCCTTTGAGGCCAGTACTCAGGTAAGGGTGGGGCTCAGCAGCCTGGCTATTGCTGAGAATGCTTGCAGCCCTGGTGGAAGCTCCCTGGCCAGTATTTGAAATGTAAATTCAATATCTAAAATGGAAATACCAGGTGCATGGGATCCTGGAATTTGCCTTTTCAAGGCCATCTGTCCTACCATCCCCTCCATCCATCCAGCCTGCCATGTTCCTCCCTCTGGACCTCGTGATCAGGGTCGCTGCAGAGATCCTCCCCTTGGAACCCACCCACCTTAAGGGCCCATACCCATCATAAAAACTCAAAGCCATGCCACTTGCCAAATTGAGGCAAAAATGGAACCACCCAGGGGGGCCACTCAAGGGTGAGGGCATTACTAGATACTTGGGAGTATTAAAATCCATCTGATGATGGCCAATAGGCACATGAAAAGATGCTCAACATCACTAATCATCAGGGAAATGCAAATCAAAACAACACTAAGATACCACCTCACACCCGTTAGAATGGCTATAACCACCAAGACAAAAAACAACAAATGTTGGAGAGGATGTGGAGAAACAGGAACCCTCATACACAGCTGGTGGGAATGCAAATTGGTGCAGCCTCTATGGAAAACGGTATGGAGATTCCTCAAAGAATTAAAAATAGAGATGCCCTATGATCCAGCCATCCCACTACTGGAAATCTATCCAAGACACCTGAAATCAACAATCCAAAGAGGCTTATGCACCCCTATGTTCATTGCAGCATTATTCACCATAGCCAAGAAGTGGAAGCAACCTAAGTGTCCCTCGACTGACGATTGGATTAAGAAAATGTGGTATATATATACAATGGAATACTACTCAGCCATAAAAAAAGACAAAATCGTCCCATTTGCAACAACATGGATGGGCCTGGAGCGTATTATGTTAAGTGAAATAAGCCAGAAAGAGAAAGACAAACACTGTATGATCTCACTCATATGTGGAATATAAACCAACACATGGACAGAGAAAACTGGACTGTGGTTACCCGGGAAGTGGGGGTGGGGGGTGGGCACAAGGGGTGAAGGGAGTCATATATGGGGTGATGGACAAACAAAAATGTACAACCCAAAATTTCACAATGTTAGAAACCATTAAAATATCAATTAAAAAAAAATCCATCTGATGATATCATGAGTGAACGTGTTCCACTTTAAAACAAAACACTGCTGTTATTCTGAGATATTGAGTTAGGATCTTTTTGCAAATATGCCGGATTTAAAATGTTTATTGATGTATAACATGCGTATAGAAATATACGCAGAAGTCATCCATGTAAACCTCCAAGAATTATTACAAAGTGAACACACTTGTGTGACCAAGAACTAGCACCAGCTTCACTCAGGTCCTGACAATCCCTTTCTCCCTCCTTCCTCCCCAAAGGTAGCTGACATCTTACCAACGAACACTATATATCGAGTTTGTCTTCTTATACAAGTGTTTTATTACAGAACAATTTAAACAATATATAAAATAAACAAAACAGCATAGTAGGCTCGGCACCCAGCTTCAACAACTACTAATCATCTGCCATTTTTGTTTCTTCCACACTCCATCCCATTCCCACCTCACTTTATTATTCTTTTACTCCTTTGTGTGTGTGTGGGGGGGGTAAGAAGTACGCACACTGAAAGGCACAAATCTCAACCTTACATTTTTGGCAAATAAACATACCCATATAACCTTCACCCCTTTAAGAATAGGATATTTCCATCACCCCCAGAAAACCCCTTCCTGTTCCTTCCTAGGCAATTTCTTCCTTCCCCCGAGGCAACCACTGTTCTGGTTTTTTCAGCATAGGTTCATCTTGGCTGAAATCATCCCACGTGTATTGTTTTCTGTCCAGCTTGCTTCCCTCGGCACGAGGTTGATGAGTCTCTCCCAGGATGTGTGTGTCAGCGTTTGCTCCTCGGCACAGCTGAGGGCGTTCTGCTCTGTGGATGCGCCGCAGTGGGCTCATCTCCTCCTGGGGACGTGCAGGTCATATCCTGTGAACAGTTTTGTACAAACGTTTTTTGGTATGCTGTTTAATTCCTTTATTAGCATTTAAGTGACACACCTTTGCATTTTTTAGTGGTTGGTCCAGATTACAATATGCATCTTTAACATATCACAGCCTACCTAGACTTAATAGTGCACAAGTTTAATCAATGTAAAATATGGAAGACTTGCTACAGAACAGTTCCATTTACCTCTGTCTGTCCTTTGTGCTATTGTTATCATAAATTTTACATCTTCTCATGTTATAAATCCCACAATACAGTGTTATAATTTTTGCTTTCAATAGTCATAGGTCTTTTAAAGTAATTAACATAAAAAAGTTATATATTTTGAGGCAGATGATTTGAGGCTCTGCAAATGTATTCTTTTTTTTTTAATTTCACCCACAGTTTTTGCATTCATCAGTCAGCCTTACCCACAATAATTATTACTGTGGTGTTCTAGTGGCGATTCTCTATTTCATGCTATCCAGCCACATTTATTATTTGGAATTCTGTGAGAAAGATTCCCTCCCTCCTTCTCCCGTCCTTCTTCCTTTCTTTCTCTTATTCTTTTTTATTCCTCTTTCTTTCTTCCTTTCTTATTTAATCTATTTTATGTCAGTATAGACTCATGGATATTTATTTTATTCTCTGTGTAATAATCCAATGCTACCATTATTTATTATGTTGCTCACAGTTTTCCAGCTTGAGCCATTGAGAAGTCTTTCAGATTGATTCCTTTTGACACATCTCATCATTTGCTGTGTTTTATTTAAAGCACTTTCCTACTTCTGACACTACAAGATGGTCCAGGTTCATATTGTATTTTCCATCTCCACCCTAGAATTAGCCATTTCTCCAAGAAAACCTGGTTCTTTTTATTGGAGAATGATATTTAGAAACCAAGATCTGGGAGCTAAGTGTGCTCATTGATACTAGGATGTCACTGCTTCTGGACCCTCTCAGCAGAGCCTGGAAATGTATGTATGAATATAAACACAGGTATACACATCTATCTATTCATCTATCAATCTATCCATCTATCTGGATAGATATATTAGAAGTGACATGGATTCATACTGATACTTCCAACTCCTATCCAGCACCACAGAGTTTATTCTAGCATTCTCCTTTTGTTTATTTTTAACTTCTTTGACCAACAGTGAGAAATTTAACTCCAGTTAGCTACAATATATTTCCTAATGTGTCAACTAGTTTCAGAATTGCTAATCCATATCCTTATGAAAAACAAACTTACCACCTAGAGTAGAGTGTTTGTGTACATTACTTTAGTTTTACAGTATCCCATCAAAACACTGTCTTCCAATGTAACTTAGGTCAGGACCTTTCATCCTCACCCATTATGTGTGGCTATGTCACATGCTTGTAATACAGTGAGATTCATTTGTCACTGCATTTCATCTGAGTTCCCCAGCATCCTGATTGATTTTTAAAATTTGCAGAGTAAAATTCACTCTTTGTAGTGTACAGTTCTGTGGGTTTTGACAACTTTATGGTCATGTATCCACCTCCACAGTAGCATACAGAGCTGTTTTTTTCACTCCCCAAAATTCTCTCATACTGTCCCTGTGTAATCAACCCCTTCCCCCCTTCCATCCCTTGGCAACCACTGATCATTTTTCATCTCTGTAATGCTGACTTTTCTAGAAAGTCATACAAATGAAACCACATACTGTACAGCCTTTTGAATCGGGCTTCCTTCACTTAGAGAAATGCAGCCAAGATTCATCCATGTTGTTGTGTGAATCAAGAGTTTATCCTTTTTATTGCCAAGTAGTATTCTAATGTCCCAATTCACCACAATTTCTTTCTCCATTCACCTGATGAAGGACATTTAGTTTATTTTCAGCTTGTGGCAATTATGAATAACATGGTTATGAATATTCACCCAAAGATTTTGTTTAAACATTAGTTTTCAATTTGCTTGAGTAAATCCCTAGGAGTGGGATATCTGAGTCATATAATAAGTGTATGTTTAACTTTATAAGAACCTGCTAAATCGTTATCCGAATGCAACTATCATGTTGCATTCCCAGTTCTAGTTGCTCCTTGTCCTCACCAGGACTTGATATTTGCAATTTTATTTTTTATTTCAGCCACCTAATAGGTGTGCGGAATATTATTGTGGCTTCTGCCTCCTTTTTGAAAGTGAGATCTGCTAAATATAGAATCTCGTGTTGACTTTTGGGTTTTGTTTCTGCACTTGAAAGATGTCATTTTGTTGTTGATTTGTCTCTTTTGTTTTTGATAATATATCATCCATCAATGACATTATTTCTCCCTGTATGTAATGTCTTCCCCTGTATATATGTATTTCCCTGACTGCTTTCAAGATTTTGTTTTTATCTTTGGATTTTAGCAGCTTGACTATCATGTGCCCAGGTATGGTTTTATTTTGTATTTTATTTTCTGGGTTTGCTGACTTCCTTGGATCTAAAATTTTAGATTTTCCACCAAATTTTGGAAGTTTTATGCTATTACTTATTGATTTGTCTTTCTGCCTCATTTAATTTTTCTGTCTCTCCCTTCTCTGCTGGGGACTCAATCATCTCACAGGTAAGGCTCTCTTCATTTTTCTTCAAAATTTTTACATTCTTTTGTTCAGACTGGATAATTTCTATTGCTCTATCTTCATGTTTCTTCTACTGTTCCTTTTTATTTTTAATTTTATTTACTTATTTATTTTTTGCCCCAAAGCCCCAGTAGATAGTTCTATGTCATAGCTGCACATCCTTCTAGTTGCTGTATGTGGGACGCAGCCTCAGTATGGCCAGAGAAGCAGTGCATGCGTGCGAGCCCAAGATCCGAACCCGGGGTCGCCAGCAGTGGAGCCCGCACACTTAACTGCTAAGCCCCAAGGCCGGCCCTCTTCTACTGTTTCTAATGTACATGTAAACTCAAAAGTATTTTTTTTATTTAATCTTCCTATTTGGTTCTTTTTTGTAATTTCCACTTCTCTGCTGAGTTTCCAGATATGTTCATTCATTATGAGAATATTTTTCATACCGCCTTGATCATCTTTATAATAGCTGCTGTCTTATCCTTGTCAGCTAATTGCAACACCATGGGGAGAGTTTCTCCTCCCTGCTTTTGGTCATATATGGATTACATTTTCACATCTCTTCAAATCTCATGATTTTTTAAACTGTGTACTGGAGGGCCGGCCCCATGGCTTAGCAGTTAAGTGTGCATGCTCTGCTACTGGCGGCCTGGGTTCAGATCCCGGGCGCGCACCGAGTCACTGCTTCTCCGGCCATGCTGAGGCCACGTCCCACATACAGCAACTAGAAGGACGTGTAGCTATAACACACAACTATCTACTGGGGCTTTGGGGGAAAAATAAATTAAAAAAAATTAAACTGTGTACTGGAAACCATGAATGATAGTTATAGAGACTCTAGATTCTATTGTATTCCTTTGAAGAGTGTTGTTATTTTTCTAGCAGGGAGTTAACTTGGCTGGACTGAAACTCCAATCTTCTCTCCTTTACCGTGAGCATAGCTGAAATCCTCATTCAGTTCTTTCATCTACCAATTGCTGTTTTTACACTAAGCCCTCTGGGGTCTACCCTGCATGTGTGTTGTTCAAAGATCTGCCAATTTGGTGTGTGTGGGGGGGAGACTTACGTACATATTTTGAGATTTTCCTCTGTGTGTCTCCCTCCCTTCCAGAATTTCTCCCTTAACTTTCCAGCTACTCTGTCAGCCCCAAAATACATCCTCTAACTTTACAAGAAAGACTGTAGTTTTTCCCCTGTCTCGGCCATGTACAGATTTTGGAATGCTTTGAGGCAAAAGACTCAAGCTTGCAAATACCTCCTGGTACAATTCCCATCATTTAAGGGAAGGCTCCCTGTCAGTTCTGCTTGCTTTCGGAAGACATTTATACATACACACATATACACATTTATTATATGTATATTACATATAAATACATGATTCTATATAAATACATATAATATGTATTCAGATTTTATCATTGTTATATGTGAGAGTGTTAGTTCAACAAGCCACTCCACCATTACTGGAAGCCAGACCTCGGTTTTGTTTCTTTTTTAGATTTTATATAAATGGAATTAAAAAATCTATAGCTTTTTGAATATAATTTCTTTTATGCAGCATTTTGGTTGTGATATTCATCTATGTTATTGCATGTAGTTAGTGTTTGTTCATTTGTTGAAAATAATTAATTTTTTTAAATGGTCATAAAATATGCATAACCTAAAATTGACCATTTTAACCATTTTTAAGTGTACAGTTCAGTGACATGCAGTACATTCACATTGTTGTGTAGCCATAACCTCCAACCATCCACAGAACTATTTTCACCTTGCACTGAAACTCTGTGCTCATTAAGCAACAACTCCCTGTTATCCTTCCCTCTTGCCCTTGGGAAACACCATTCTCCTTTCTATTCCTATGAATTTGAGTACTTTAAGTACCTTATATGAGTGGAATCATACAGTATTTTTCCTTTTGTGGATGGCTTTATTTCACTTAGCATAAAGTCCTCAAGATTCTTCCTTGTCATAAAATGTGTCAGAATTTCTTCCTTTTTAAGGGTGAATGGTATTCCACTCTGTGTATACACCACATTTTTTTTGTTATTTCATCTGTTGATGGACACCTGGTTTGCTTCCAGCTTCTGGCTATTTTGAATAATGCTGTTAAGAACACGGGTGTATATTTATGTCTTTATACCTCTGCATTCAATCATTTTGGGTGTATGCCCATAAATGGTTTTCTGAGATTCATTTTTTCACACGTGGGTGGGTTCCCCACACCTCCAACAAGCAATTCTTGGAATGCCAGCTAGTCGTCAGATAATTCAACTCAATTTGATGCTGTCAACACAGAGATACATCAGACTCCACAGGTTGAGGGCTTAGTGCTATAAGACTGCACACCCACCCTACCTCACCTCAACTTCAGATACCAGTTACAAGCCCAGGCTGTTACCTGTACTTCTGACTGGCTATAAACCAGAGGTTCCCACAACCTCCTCATTGGGTTTGATTAATTTACTAGAGTGGCTCACAAAACTCAGAGAAACATTTACTACATCACCAGTTTATTATAAGAGGATATGACTCAAGAACAGCCGATGGAAGTGGTGCATTGGGAAAAGTATGTGAGAAGGGGCACAGAGCTTTCATGCCATATCCAAGTGCACCATTCTCCAAACACTCCTTGTCATTGCCAACCAGGAAGCTCTCTGAACCTCCTTCTATTGGGATTTTAATGGAGACTCTGTCACGTAGGCATGATTAATTATTAACTCAGTTTCCAGCCCCCCTCCCCTCTCTGCAAGATAAGGGGTAGGGCTAAAAATTCGAATCTTCTAATCAGGGCTTGGTCTTCCTGGTGACCAGCCCCCATCCAAGAGCCATCCAGAAGCCCATCCAGAGTTGCCTCAATAGAACAAAAGCTTCTCCTAGTGTTCTTATCAATTAGAAAATTACAAGGAGGTCAGCCCCGTGGCTTAGCAGTTAAGTGCACATGCTCCGCTACTGGCGGCCCAGGTTTGGATCCCGGGCGTGCACTGATGCACCGCTTCTCCGGCCATGCTAAGGCCACATCCCACATACAGCAACTAGAATGATCTGCAAGTATGACATACAACTTTCTACTGTGGCTTTGGGGAGAAAAAAGGAGGAGGATTGGCAATAGATGTTAGCTCAGAGCCGGTCTTCCTCAGCAAAAAGAGGAGGATTATCACGGATGTTAGCTCAGGGCTGATCTTCCAAAAAAAAAAAAAAAAGGAAATTACAAGGGTTTTAGGGTCTCTGTGTCAGGGATGGTGTCAAAGACAAATATTAGAATAAGAGTTGCTCCTAGTGTTCTTATCATTTAGGAAATTACAGAGTTTTAGGAGCTTTGTGCCAGGAACTGGAGGCAGAGACTGATAAATGTATTTTCTATTATTTCAGAACCCATAAGTGGAATTGCTAGATCATGTGGTGAATTCTAGTTTTAATTTTTGAAGGAACTGCCATACTGTTTTCCAATTTTATGTTCGCACCTTCATTGCACAAGCGGTCTAATTTCTCAACATCCTTGCCAACACTTGTTATTTTCTGATTTTGTGATAGTAACTATGCTAATGGGTGTGAACATGTATCTCATTGTGGTTTTATTTTGCATTTTCCTGATAGTTAGTGATGTTGAACATCTTTTCATGTGTTTACTGGCCATTTTATATTTTGTTTGGAGAAATGTCTATTCAAGTCCTTCGTGCATTTTTAAATTGGGTTGTTTTTTTATTGTTGAGTTGTAGGAGTTCTTTATATATGCTAGATATTAATCCTTTATCAGATATGTGATTTGTAAATCTTTTCAACCATTGCCTTTTTACTCTGTTGCTAGTATCTTGTGATACAGAAAACGTTTCATTTTGATGACGTGCAATTTGTTATTTTTTTTGTTGCTTATGTCATTGGTGTCATAGTAAAAAAATCATTGTTGGCAATGGCATTTGGACCCAATGACATGCAGCTTTTACCTTGTGTTTTCTTCTAAGGATTTTATAGCTTCAACTCTAACATTTATATCTTGGATCCATTTTGAGTTAATTTTTGTATATGGTGTAAGGTAAGGGTCCAACATCATTCTATTGTATGTGGGTATCCAGTTTTCCAGCACCATTTGTTGAAATCTTATCCTTTCTCCAATGAATGATCTTTGCACCCTTGTCAAAAATCATTTGACCATATATGCAAAGATTTATTTCAGGGCTCTCTATAAAATTTCATAAGTATATTGTGTGTATTTATGCCAGTACCACACTGTTTTGATTACTTTGTAGTAAGTTTTGAAATCAGGAAATGTGTGTTCTCTAACTTTGTTCTTCTTTTTCTAGATTGTTATGGCTATTCAGGGTCCCTTGAGAGTCCATAGGAATTTTAGGATAGATTTTTCTATTTTTGCAAAAAAATCATTGGAATTTTTACCTCCATGAGTAAGTTGATTCTTAAGTATTTTACTCTTTTCGATGCTATTGTAAATAAAAATGTAAAGTTTTTAAATTTCTTTTTCAGATTACTTGTTATTAATGTATAGAAGAACAACAAATTTTTGCAGGTTAATTTTGTGTCCCACTACTTAGCATAATTTATTAGTTCTAAAATATTTTTGTGGAATTTTTAGGGGTTTCAACATATAAGATATTATGTGTAAACAAATATAATATTACTTCTTCCTTTCCAATTTGAATGCTATTTCTTTCTTTTTCTTATCTAATTGCTTTGGCTAGAACTTCTAATACCATGTTGAATAGAAGTGGTGAAAGTGGGCCTTCTTACCTTTCTCCTGATCTTAGATACAAAGATTTCAGTCTTTCACCCTTGAATACGATGTTCTCTGTGGATTTCTGTATATGGCTTTTACTATGTTGAAGTAGCTTCCCTTTACTCTGAGGGTTTTTTAGTGTTTTTAACATGAAAGCATGTTTAGTTTTGTCAAACGCCTTTTCTGCATCCATTGAGATGATCACTTTTTTTCCTTCATTCTGTTAATGTGGTTAATTACATTGATTCCTTTTCATATATTGAAACATCCTTGTATTCCAGGAATAAATCCCACTTAAAAATGATGTATAATCCTTTTAATATGCTGCTGAATTTGCTTTGTTACTATTTTATTGAGGATTTTTGTATCAATATTCATGAAAGGTATTCACCTGTAGTTTTCCTTTCTCTTAGTGTCTTTGGCTTTGATATCAGGGTAGTACTAACTCCATAGGATGACTTTAGAAGTATTCTATCCTCTTCAACTTTTTTAAAGAGTTTGAAAAGAATTGGTGTTAGTTAATTTAAAAAAAGTCTATGGACCTAGGAATAAATTCAGCATAAAATAAATACAAATAAACATTTTTTTAAATGTGAAAAAGTCTTTTCCTAAAATAATTAAAACTTAAGCAAGTACATTTATCACTGTATTTCTAAAAATTGTTTGTAACCTAATAGTAAGCATGAACAAATTGTTAGAATTAAAATGACTCAAATGTTAATTTTCTTCATTGCAAATTTTCTGACATAAGTATTCGATGCCATCATGTATGACATCTTTTATGAAAAAATGGTCATTTTTTGTAGTATTTGAGAACATTATGAATTTTCCCAGTGGTCTCTGACAATGCTCTGATGTGCAAAGTTATCTTTTCAACATGTATGTCTTATCATCATCTTTAAAAAATTAACAAACTCTGTCAGGTGCTAATTAATCAACTACTTTTCATATGATTCAGGTTCTCCACCATCAACTTCTCTAACCATCAGGAAATTCTACAACTTCTGCAAGATTAACAATTTTACCATATTGTATTCATCTCGTGTGGTTTAAAACATCCAAAAATCATTGATAAACTGACCCTGCCCAAACTAAAGCATGACGAATTATGAAAAATGGTCTCTGTTAAGTGGGGAGGGATTTCACGTTGAACTTAATTTTATAATTGGTCAATTTATTACAGTGTATTGTTCTGTTATGTAGTTCACTTCTTTTTTTAAGAAAGCGATAGTTGAGGGCACTTAGATAATAAAAAGTTGAGAAAATAAGAAACTGATACACACTATAAGCTTCAAATATTTTCAAGCATAAGATGCAGTAAGAACTAAAACTAAGAAATGGCAGAGGAAATAGAGATAAGATGATAAAATTTCAAAACTGAATCTATAATAACATCTCAATGGCTACCGTTGTGGTGCCAAGAAGATGGTGAAATCAAAGCACTCATAAAGATGATAAAAAACAGACTGCAAAGAAAAAAGACTGAAATTTGTGTGTGTGTGTGTGTGTGTGTGTCAGGAAGATCAGCCTTGAGCTAACATCTGTGCTAATCCTCCTCTTTTTGCTGAGGAAGACTGGCTCTGAGCTAAGATCTATTGCCAATCTTCTTCCTTTTCTTCCTCAAAGCCCCAATAGATAATTGTATGTCATATTTGCACATCTTTCTAGTTGCTGTATGTGGGACGCGGCCTCAGCATGGCCAGAGAAGCAGTGCATCCGTGTGCACCTGGGATCCGAACCCGGGCCGTCAGTAGCGGACCGCACGCACTTAACCACTAAGCCACGGGGCTGGCCCAAGACTGAAATCTTTAAAGAGAGAATTTTTACAGCGATATTACAGATAGATAACAGGGAAGAGAAGTTGGAGTGAGAGACTATCTGTTTCTTAATTTACTTCCACCGTAGAGAACAAAAAACCAATTTGCTGAAATGTTTATTCCCTTCTCTGACCCTATCTTTACCTGCAAAATCTGAGCACTGATTCAATGTCACATTCCTCCTTTTCCATCCTCGTGTAACAGAGCAATTAAGCTCATCTGAAACCTCAACTGCCCAGTCTGTGAAATAAGGCCGGCCATCCATTCTCACAGAGGAGCCAACTGGAGGTATGATTTTTGGTTCTGAATTCAGCTCAACATCTTCAAAGAGTTGTATGTGGCCTTCCTTATCCAGGGCTATCAATGAAGGGCTGGTTGGCTTTCAGAGAAGACCAATTCACAGTCAGCTCAGACATTTTCTGTTGAGCTCTCTAAAGAAGGCTGTGGGGCATGTCAGTAAGAGTTCATTTCTATACGGGTTATAATTTTATTTTATTCAGAGATTTATAAAGAAATTTACATGGTAAATATTACTTATTAACAAGAAAAAAGGTGGTCTATTCTCTGATCATTTAAGCAAAATCCTCCTCTCAGGGCCCAGCCATGGACAAAGCCCAGATTCAACCTCCATGTGTCTGCCAGGCACTCTGTGGTCCATGGGAAGCCCTCAAGTTGGCAGCCTGTTCCCTTGTGTCTTGTGCTTGTACTTAATCTTCCATCTCTTCAGAGTACAACTAGACAGAAGCTCAAAGGACTTGACATTGGAGAAATGTACTTTTCATTATCTTTAGACTTCTACACTTTTTCAAAAGACTCTCAGCATTTCCAGTAATTGTGCAGCAATTTACCCAACACTAAAGTTCTCACTATTAAAAATTAAAATAAATAAATTTTGAAAAGGAAAAAAGTGATCTTTGCAGATTTGTACAGAATCTATATAATGGGTGCATCCTTATAAAGGGAGGAAAGATAACAAATTTAACTATTTTGGTTAGTTAACACTGTAAGTAATATACTTTACATATTAGCATTTTTGAGATTATTTGTATTTAAAGATACTGCTTCAAACCCCTAAATCATTGTATGTGGTAGAGTCTACCATCTGCTTTGGCTGAACAATTATATACAGTAAGTCAGCCAACATTCTTCCATTCCTGTATAATCTTATATGTGGGTGGTAATGGTTAGTTCTTATAGATTATTTGAATACGTGCATATCACAAAATACAGGTGACCATTAAAAATTAAAGTGTTCACCAAATAGAAGATTATCTGATTCCCAGAAAAAGAAAACATTACTGTGACATTAAGGCTAAAACTGTCAAAAAGGAAGCCAAGATACACTCAAGCAAAGCTTTTGCTGAAAAGTTAATTGGATCATCTTTGAAACTTTATCAGGTTTACTGTGTAAGCAAGATACTTTCAGAGCCTAGAATATAGAAAGTGTTTATTGCTACGTTAACAATGTGATCATTTATTTTGTAAATGTTAACATTACAGATGGAATTCATTTTCTACTATATTCAGATTTTCAAGTTCTGCTAAATCTTAAGGCCACATTACTGGCAAGTTGGGATACCTCTGGACATCTGAAAAATATGAATCCTACACAGAAGCATATAAATTCTCTATTCATCAGGTTCTAAATTCTAAAACATTCTAAGCTTTTGGAAGAAACCAATGGCATTCCAAATTGACAGTAGGGCTGCATGTGCGATACATGATCCTATAGGAAGAGAATTCCAGATTTTAAATAGAGGAGATTGTGCACAAAAATAAAGTATATTCTGACGTCTGAAAGGGGATTTCAAGAAATAAGGGACTCTCAGAATATGTGGTAATTGGTAAATAACTTACCAAGGGCTCTCTAAAGGAGAACATATTGTGGAAAAATGAGCTTCACATGCAGAGAGATAAAATGGCATCTCTGGAATCCTCATGATGAAACAGACACTGAATTACTTTTTCCTAAAATTTAAAATGTGTCTTATCCTCCAAACAAATACCACCTCCCTGCCCTGTGGTTTACCTGAGCATGGTGACGTGTTGGGATCATTTTTCTATTTCATTGGCTCTTAAACTTGATGGGCACCAGAAGCACCTGGAGGCCTTGTTGAAACCCAGATTGCCAGGTCCCACTCCAGAATTTCCAGTTCTGCAGGTCTGCAGCAGCACCTGACAATTTGCGTTTCTTCCCAGTTCCCAGGTGATGCTGATGCTGCTGGTCCAGGGACCCCACTTTGAGAACCACAGCCTAACTTACACCCTATATATGGTTACCAAATCCATTATTTTATCCCTTGGCTGCTACTTTTCCTTTATCACATCAGCACCTTAGCTCCGAATCTCCTCACCAAGCAATGGGAATACTTGGAGAGTTTAAGAACTGGTCCTTCTTTCTGGCTCAGTTCTCCCTCTTCCTCTCAAAACTACAGTCTCTTGCCAGGTAATTTTTCCTTAAACATCAGTTTATCATAGATCTTCTTTGCTCAAAATCTCATGGCTCTTATGCTGAACACAAGACTTTTTAAATTCTCTACTTGGCTCATAAGGTCTGTAATAGCCCGTAGAATGTGGACACCCTGTTCCCTACCCTGCCTGTTATAAAGGAGTATGTGAAGATTACATAAGATACAGTCAGTTCTCGTTATGCACAGTGTGACATTCTACAAAGTCACTGTGAACACTGGATCAGTGAATATGACCCACTGCTCCTACAGGAAATGCAGGGTTAGGTTCCTGCAAACCTTAGTCATATTTTCTTCAACTGATCAATACATAACCTTTTTCTCTGTGTGTTTCTCTTTAAAGTCACCTTATTTAATATATATTGTTGATATATTAACATTGAACTTAGACTAACAGCACTGTACCTCGTGTCTGAAGGAAGCTTGTCAAACACAAATACTTTCTCTGTAAAGGCACGTCACAGCCTCTTGCCCTGAGGATCACCAGGCAGCACTGCAGCACTACACATGGGGAACATATTAAACAGCCAAGTCACCAACACAAGGCACAAAAAGATAATAAATGAGGCACTAAATAGACTGCAAGAAGGACACTTGTTTACAGCATGGGCTGAAACAACAGGGCAGAGCGTCACCTTGTTCCCCTCAGCTGGGAATGTGCACTTCGAGTGAATCAAAATTTTCACCACTTTGCGCTTATCTGCAAATGGACATGAAAGCCCTGTGAGTGTTGATTTGGAGGCTGCCAGTACATTTTAGCTAGTAGGCAAGTGTGCAGACACAGGATCCACAAATAATGAGGATCAACTATATCATGAAAACATCTTTTCAAAACCAGAGTATCGTTCAGATATAAGAGCAATAATGATAACACAACAGCTAACATGTTAATGCCTACTATGCGCCAGGAGCTCTTCTAAACACTTTACATAAGTTAATGCATTTAAATCTCACTAAAACCCTATGAGACAGGAGTTCTCAGTAGCCCCATTTTATAGATGAGGAAACTAAGGCACAGAGACTAAATACTTTGCACAGGTTCTCCAGTTAAATGCGGGATAACTGGGATTGGTGCCGAGACAAACTGGTCCAAAGCCCACAGCTTCAACCACTATGGTAGGAACGTGAGTGAATTTTCTACCACTCCCCAAAATACCCCTTCTGCTCCAGCCAGTGTGGTCTCCCACATACTTATTCACTTATCAAACATTTTCTGAGTGCCCCCAAGGTGTCAGGTACTGTGTTCAGACACTGGAGGGACAAATAGAATGTCGACGCAAATAATCCATAAAAAATCTATAAAACCAACTTGGGGTGAGTTTACTATGAGCCAACCTTTGAGGACCATATAGTCCGGGAGAGTCCTTTCACAAAGAAATGGAGCACTCCAAAGAAGTGGGGTGTACAGCGTGGTTATATACCATCAAAGTGCATGTACCACATGTGATTGCAATGTCTCTTTTACAATAGCCGCAACCTTGACCTGTCAGCACCTCCATTGATGGACACAGTGGGTATCAGGTCTGCTGTCTCCATGGGCGTGGCTGTTGTCTGGAGTTGGGTGGTCACAGGATGAGTGCAGCAATCAAATTCTAGCCTAGGGAGAAATGATTATACTTAAGGAAATGCCTATGTGGGGGAAGTTGCATTTACAACTTAAGGGCATTGCTTTTGTCTTTGGGACATGTTAATTGCTTAGGGCAGATATACAATGGATGAACAGAGGCTACAGGCCCCTTTTGGGGAAAAAAAAACAATTTCAGGCCCACTTAGTTTTACACCAAATGGCTTTCTCATATGCTCCAATGTATCCTATTGCTGGTCATTTATTTATCAAGAAGAAGGATAGTCTCAGCTTTAAGGAGCTCACTGTCTATGAGACATGAATAAAACAACAGTTATGGAAAAGTAGATAAGTATATGGTCCCAGAGTGGGGACATCAAAATGGGTCTCTAGGTGGAGACCTCTCAGGAAAAGTCTCCAAGAGAAAGGAACATTTGACATGAGTTTAGATTAAGAAATAGGAATTAAGTTGATTAAAAAACTGGGTAGGAGGACAGAAGAAGCACATATAAAAAGACAGATATAAAGGATGCTAAATCTTTCCGAAAATGGGTGGTATTTTTAAGGCTGGAACAAAGCAAACATGTAGGACAGAGTGGGTGATGAGAGTAAAGATGAGGACAGCAAGGGAAAGCCTGTGTGTCCAGCTCAGGAGTCTGAATGTTCTCTAGGCTACTCTGAACAGTCATTGAAGGAGTCGAAGCAGATATCAGATTTAAGCAAATTTGGATTCTAGAATGTAACTCTGCAGGCAAGGTGGAGGAAAGATTAGAAGAAATTAAGACTGAAAGTAAAGGGACCTGTTGGGAGACTAGGCAACGATCCAGATAAGATAGGCCTTGGCTCAGGCGTGGGGTCTGCAGGTGGAGGAGGCCAGGAGGTGGCAAGCAATGCTGGGCTCCTGCAGGAGGAAACTGAGCTGCCTCTCAGTCACGGGAAGACTGTGCCTGTCATGGCCTCCCCACCCCCATGCCCAAATGCCATGTTTCTTTCCACTTCTGTACATTTCCTCCCTTCCCCCATCTGAAATCCTCACTCTTTCTTCCCTCCACCTGCCCAAAAGTGGTCCCTTTGAGGACTTGATCTAGTCCATCTCTCCTAAGAAGCTGTCTTTAATTACAATTTCTCAATAACATTGCCATTTTTTTTAGGTTCTGTAATGCAACATACACTAAATACCTTGGCAGAATCAAATTACATCTTGCAAACCATGTCATGTATGTGGAGGAGCTTGAAACCCTATAATTCTTTGTATTTCCTTCAATATCTACCACAAATACCTTACACATATAGGTCAATGGATGTCCAGTAAAGTTGAGCAAAGAAGAAACAACCTTTATAAGCTAAGAACTTTTATGAGCTCAGTTATTCCTTTAGATCAGCTGCTTAAACCATTTGTTTTTCTCCACAGGTCAACAGTGTTGCCCAGCACAAATGAATTTTACACCTTCTCAAACTCAATAGAGCGAAGATGGAATTTCATTCCCCCTGCAAGCCTTACTGCCTCAGAGAAAAGGAAAAACAACATGTGACATCTAATTCTTTCTTCACATTCTCATCTCAAATTGCAAGTGATTTCCAAATGCTAACTGGTTTTCATTGTAAAACTGACAGAAAAAATTTCCCATTCTGGCTTTGTTTCTTTCTTTTTTTGTGTGAGGAAGATCAGCCCTGAGGTAACTTTTGATGCCAATCCTCCTCTTTTTGCTGAGGAAGATTAGACATGGGCTAACAACTGTGCCAATCTTCCTCTACTTTATATGGGATGCCACCACAACATGGCTTGACAAGCGGTGTGTCTGTGCGTGCCCGGGATCCGAACCTGTGAACCTGAGGCCACCACACCGGAGTGTGTTCATTTAACTGCTGCACCACGGGGATGGCCCCTCTCTTTATTTCTAAAGCTGAAATGTCTAAATCTTTCACTGGGCTTGTTGGAGTTTCCATAAAATGAAAACGTACATTCCAGAAAAATCCTTATCTTTCCAGAATAATCCTTAATATATTATGGTAAACACCTTTGCAAAATGTAACTGATTTTCAATGTCAGTGCCTCCACAAGGGTATCTTTGCATTATCTCCCCTCCCAACCACGTGTCACTTTGTTCCTCCCCAGGCTCATGGGGTCAAAGTGTTTACTGAGCACTAGGAATGATCAGAGTCTGAGGGAGACCTCAAGGATGACTAAGCCATATTTTCTGACCCCAACCATCTCTTTCCATCTCTCCTTTAACCTCTATTTTTCTCACTCTGGTTTCTACTTTAGTTGTTTACTTGTCTTTTGAATTGTTGTTTTGTGGTTTATAATTACCATGTAAATTCATGTTACTTTTTGCCTTAGAGTTTAGAAAGAACTTACATTGAACAATGTTTTTTCCCAGCTCTTTGATGTGTCTAATAACTTCCAACGCAATTCAAGGGGTTTCTTGTTTTTACGTCTCCATCATTATTCCTTCAGAATTATGTTCACCCCACACTTTTTATCTGACCAATGCTGCTTTACACTTTGAACGTTTCTATGCCAAGACGCACATGAGGAATCCCTCGAACACCATTAGCTAGGTGACCCCACATTCCTCACATTTGTTTTCTTGATTTGTTCCTAAATAAGCATGTTTCTGAAACTAATAATGAATTGTACCAAGTGGTCGTTGCATAAAAAGCACTATCACAGATACCTTAAAGAGAACAAATGGAAAAGAATATTCAATTCCTCAGATAAGTTTACAATCAAATGAGGCATTGAGGGGACCTGGGGACACTGATCAGAGCAAAATCCTAAGAGAAGAGTTTTCAGTCCATTTCAAATGAGGTTAAAACTGGAATGAGATAGTATTTTAACAGTTATCTGAAATCATAAACATTTTTCTGACCTTTGAGAATTTATTTGCATATAAACTGTACAACATGTGGGGAAAGAGAGTGTTGATATTGTTCAATTTCTTTTTATTTTTCAGCACTTTGTAATAGATGTGGCTATTCACAATTAATAAATATCATAATGTGGAGAGACCCAACTTTCAACTGCCTGATATTATCAATTCTTACACAAAGCTCGAGTTTTAAAGATCAAATTTCATTTTAGTTACCTTCCATCTAGTCGATTTATATCAGAAAGTTGTTGAGTTTTAGGAAAATACTTCAAAACACAAATTTTATATGTAATTTCAAAAGCAAAAAATGAGTTAAAAACTGGATGGTAACCAGTTTTACTACCATATATTAATCTTTAACATGGGAGCAAACCATTTTAGAGAATATAATTGATATTTGCCTATTTGTATATTGTAGAATGTTAAAGGATTTACAGTCTTAATAATAATTTCAAATACCAGAGAATAAAAAACTGAAGGTTAAGCTTTATGAAATGTTTTTTTATTGATTTTTTTAAAAGATATTTATTTATTTTCCCCCCAAAGCCCCAGTAGATAGTTGTCTGTCATAGGTGCACATCCTTCTAGTTGCTGTACATGGGACGCGGCCTCAGCATGGCCGGAGAAGCGGTGCGTCAGTGCGATCCCGGGATCTGAACCCCGGGCTGCCAGCAGCAGAGCGCGTGCACTTAACCGCTAAGCCATGGGGCCGGCCTGAAATGGTTTTTTAGACATAGCAGATTTCAGAGCATATTACTTGAAAATAAAACAATCAGTTAGTGAGGTTTAAGCAATGTGGTTTTACTTTAAACTTGCTCATTCCATGGGAGCATCAATAAAAGCCCTCCGGGAGTGGCTGACGCTCTTTCCCTCCACATGAGCACCAGCTGTATTTTCTTTAAGCATCAGACTCTCGGGCAACACCATAGCTCTCAACTCCGTTTAGTTGAGAAAAGGCTTTATGTGTCATATGTTTTTTCTAGGGGTATGGAGCTCCCAGACTTATTAACTACAGGGAGAGAATAAGAGTCAGAACACAGTCAATAAACTCCAGTGTGCTCAGGTGAGAGGACAGATGCCTGAACTCACATCTGAAGAAGAATTTAGAGGATGCTTTCTGACTCTGCTTCGTGCCTCTGACTAAGCAGTCCTGGACATCCCCGTTACAGCCATGGAATAACACAGGCAGCCTTGATGGAGCAGAAGTCCTCCTATGTCCATCATTTGTGCAGAGCAAACTGGCTTAAGACCTCTCGTTTCCTGCTGCAGTGGTAATTTACAGAGATACAGAACTGTCATCTAGTGAATAAGAAGAAAACAGCAAGGTGTTTGACACGAAAAGTGACATTTTGAGTTTTTTCAAAAAGAACAGTGAAGCACTAAAGTTGGTAAAGTTGACACAAAGTTGACACGATGTGGCACACGAAAGTTATAGCAAACACTAATAATGTGTAGGTGAACTAATCAGTTGCTCTCTATGCCTCTAAAGCATGTCTTGACATCTGACTCATAAATAGTACAGTTTAAATATAATAGAATATCTTTGGAAATAACTTCTCATCTCATCTCATCCAATGTTGTTTGCAGGATCCGGTATTAAATAGCCAGATGGTGAGTACCCATGTTGAAGCACCATTTTTATCACAGTGGAGAGAATATGAGGCATAAGCCCAACGGACTGATGTTCAGATCTTCCCTCTTACCCTTGATCAATTTTGTAAACATGGTTTTCTTTATCAAATATGAATTATAACAGTTACTTTAAAGGATTACTGTAAGAATTGCATAAGGGAATACAGTAAAGGAACTGGCGCACAGTAGATTGATAGTTAATTCTCCTTCCCTGTCTCTCTTCTAAGAAACATACAGAAATAATCTAAGAAGAGAACCCGTGTATAAAGTAAACATATGACAAAAAGTCAATGGCTCCTGAAGTAAGGGACATCATTGTTGAGTGCTTAACCTCAACTGCCTCCAAATACTGTTAACTCTCAATTAATTTTATGTGTTTTCTGTCTTCCAGACAAATCACTGGCTACGAGGAAAGGAGAAGGTGTGAAATTTAAATTGATTTCACCCTTGGATGGTCCAGCTGTAATATTAGGTGTTTTAAATCACCTGGTTTTTCAGGTTTCCTGCTTATTCCTGTATATTTTACCACGGTTCACAGCCCGAGAAAATTAGAAAATCATTATGATTTTACACACATGAATATATATCTTGACTATTACAGCTCGACTCTTAATATATAGAGCAATGTTGTACATGTTTTGTCCTTGTGGATAGTACAGAATACTTTTGTCCAGGTTTTCTTTGGCATTATCATTTATAACGAAGAACTCAGTAATATATGCCCTGGAGATAAGGGTTTAGAAAAATCTAACATACTATCCTAGTCATGCCTCAAAAAAAAAAGTAAAATAAATAAAAAGCTATAAAAATAATGAGAGGATATTTTGAAGGCACCATGTTTCTTAATTATTTCCAACTTTATTTCCCTTCACCTCTTTTTAATCTTTCTCCGTCTTATTTGTTATTGGCTAATCATCTCACAGTAATTAAACCACCCCCAGCTGAGTCCCCCATGCCTCTTCAAGTGCCCCAGACTGATGTAGGTCTCAGCTCTGACAAAAAGAAGCTGGAAAAACTGTTTTGTGGCACTATTCTTAAGAATATCTTTACTCTTACAATAATAGCTATATTTTTGAAAGGCGCCAGTGGATTACAAAATGAAGTACTCGACCAATGTTGTATCCTCATTTTCCTTCCAGGGGGAGCACAACTTTCATGTGTAATGCAGGGCTGTTGCTTTATTGTTTTTTCCTTTCAAGACATTTTATTACTTGTAAAACATAATAAGGTTAATGGTGATATATGAGTAACAATATAAACTTACAGACAGCAAAAAGATACTATTTTACAGTCATAATTTTGTATACTGTAACAAACAGTAATACTTTCATAATGTACTATCTTGATTGATCAGGAATTATTCCTGGCTCATTTTTATGCTAATTCATTTATTAGATTACCAAATATATACTTTTATGATCTTTATTTTCAATCAATACAATTGAAGGGACATCAATTGTTCTTGGTAAGTGAAAGGTCACAAAAAATTTTTGATAATTTATAAGTTTGAGAAGGATCTTTCTGCTTTTTAAAAGAGAAGTCATTTAATATTTGGGAAAGTTCTCAAAAATCATCAAATTCTTTAATTTTACAGAAATGAATACTACATTCCAGAGAGCCTAAGTACGTTGTCACACACTAACCAGAAACAGACCTGGGCCTAGAACTCAGGTCTGAGTCACCTGACTTCTACTGGACCACACTCAAGGGAGCACATCCTCTTCTTACTGGTAATTTCTAATACTAAGGTATTTTCAAAAGCACAGTTGGGAGAAAGTGTAAATAAATAAAACAGATGATTTTATATAAAAAAGTAGCAATTGCTACCCACAATTTCTATTCCATATGAGTGTTTCCTTTCTTGAAGGTTTCTTGTTTTTAATAGTAAGTCCACTTTGGTAACAAGAAAAAAAGACATGAAATTTGGCTTCATTAGTAACAAAAAAAAAAAGCTTCTGTTGAAATTAAAAAGACACTAACTAATGTTTCATCTACTACAGCAACTTAAGAATATTATTGGATTTTGGAAAAGCTCTGAGAGATTTTTTTAAAACTCATATCCATGTGACTATTAGTCCAGCCAGGCACATCTCCACATGACATCTCCTAGAGTGTCTAGTTTTCTGCTGGATCCAGCTGTTGTCAGGCCCAATGTTCTGGCTGGGTAGAGAATGATGCATCTTCTGAAAAGCATGTCCTCAGTTCCACTTCAAGGCTGATTTTCTCTGTAAAGTGTAAGTGGAAGAAAACATCCCCTTCCACCTGACTGGATTCCCTTGCAGGCTTAGAGAAACAAGGTGGCCTAGTCAGATGGGCAGACAGGAAGGTAAATGAGAGTCTGTCACAATTTTATGATAAATAAGAGAGAAAAGGATTTGACATCCTAACAAGATTTTCTTACCTATTGAACAACATCTGAACATATTTTTCAGAGTTTCCAAAATAGCAGTTTGAGATTCTAAGTTGGAAAGGAAGAAGATAGTCAATATATTAAAAAATAAATTTTCTCATTTCCTCAATTGGAAAACAAAACTAAATAAAATATATCTTTAACCATAAGTACCAATAACATCCAGTTTATCTTCCAGTTATAATTCTATTATGAGAACATGAATACTTTTCAATATATTTAATATGTACAGTGACTAACACTCATGCCTTTAATTACTTTTGAATTAGACTAGCCCTATGCCCTATTTGATAGACATCAATCATAATTACTTTTCTCAATTCCTAGTTTCCATTTTGTGTCAGAGAGTACCTGCTGAGACATTCACTTTTTATATTATTCACTTAGCATAAGTCTGTAAAATGATGGACGACAACTCAGCCATCTTGAAGGATGGGGTCTCAAATGCTATATCCCACTATTGACAAATCACCTTCTGGTTTGAATGAGAGACAATGAGCACTGTCACAAGAGACACTCGGAAAAAAGGGATCTTGCTCCTTTTGTCTGTCCTTTGGGAGTCTGTGAGACTGCAAATTCTTCATATTAGAAAACCTAAGTGAGGACCAAGTCCAGGAATCTTTTTAAAACTAGGGGACACTCTCTTCTACGTGAAGCTTGCATCGAAGTTTATAAACATAAGAAAAAAAACAAAGAGCCTTCAGGGCCAGCTGGGTGGGGCAAGCGGTTAAGTGCGCGCGCTCTGCTGCAGCGGCCCAGGGTTCACCGGTTTGGATCCTGGGCGTGCACCGACGCACCACTTGTCAGGCCATGGTGTGGTGACATCCCATATAAAGTGGAGGAAGATGTGCATGGATGTTAACCCAGGGCCAGTCTTTCTCAGAAAAAAGAGGAGGAGTGATAGATGTTAGCTCAGGACCGATCTTCCTCACAAAAACAAACAAACAAAAACCAAGAGCCTTCAGGAATATCCAGCGCTCCATGGATCGGAGTCTGAAAACCACTCATCTTTTCCGTCCTCCGCATTTTACAGATGAAACATAACACAAACAGTTGGCGACAACCTGAAGACTAGAGTTCGTCTCCTGACTGTCACATCACTCCCACCCGACTGCTGTGCAGACCAGACGCCTGACAAGATACAGCAGTCACTCCTGGGGATAATTTAGACATTCCCATTTTAGCAGCATTTTAGTTTATGTACTTGACAAGACTATAGAAAAACAAAAGGTATTTACTACTTAAATTGTATAACGTATAGTTAAATGACATTGAAAGTTTTCATTTCACTTACAGCAGAGTTTTGATGGGCCCAGGGGCCTTCTTTCATCTGCTCACCCTCCCAGGCATCTCAAACCTTCTCTGCCTTTCCCCTCTTGCTCACTGTGCTCCAGCCACACTGGCTTCTTGCTGCCCAACAACATCCGAGTCACGGTTCCTCCACAGCATCTCTGCAGCCCTGGGATATCTGCATGTCCTCCTGCTCTGTCCCTTCCCTCTGGGCCTTGCTCCAGCCTCCCTGGTCTCTCTAATTAAAGTAGCAACCCACTCACTCTCTAGCTCTCCCCATTGCCTGTCACTTACCTTCTTCTTGACACACATCATCACACGATAGACTATGTAATTCACTTGTCTGCCTACTGATCCATTATCTCACTTAACCAACAAAAACAAGTTCTGTGAAGACAGATTTTGTAGAAAATTTTTTCCTTAGTGTATCCCAAGCCTGGCATACAGTAGGTGTTTAAATATTTGTTGAGTAATTGTAAGAGGGAATGAAAGGAGTGATCAGAAGAATGATGACACCATGGAAGTAGGTGCCACCATGAAGAGTGGGTATCCTGGGAAGGGAAAGAGGGAGGAAAGATTTTATGTCAGGCAACACGGGTACCACTGTGCCTTTACTACTTCCTGCACATCAGCTTGCGACGTAAATAATCCATAATCAATCTATAAATCAAAATTGGGGTGAGTTTATTATGAGCCAACTTTTGAGAACCATGACCTGTGGCCTTCCTTCCCTAAGGAAGGAAGAGCACCGAAGAATTGGGGTGTACAGAGCAGTTATATACCGTCAAAGAGCATTTATTGCAAGTGATTGCAATGTCCCTTTTACAATAGCCATGAGATCAGCCCTGCCAGATTGCCCTGCCAGAACAGCTATTGATGGACACAGCGGGGGAGCAGATCTGCTGTCTCGATGGTCACGGCTGGTGTCACGTCTGTTGTCTGGAGCTGGGTGGTCACAGAATGACTGCAGCAATCAAATCCTAGCCTAGGGAGAAATGCTTATCCTTAAGGAAATGCCAATGAGGGGGAAGATACATTCTTATCTTAAGGGCATTTACTCTTCTCTTTGGGACGTGGCAAAGCAGATACACAGTGCAGGCGACAGACCCTTTTGGAAAAACAAATTCAGGCTGAATTAGCTTTACCCCAAATGGCTTCCTCATGTGTTCCAATATATCCTATTGCTTGCCATTTATTTATCAAGCTCAGTATGTCTTTCAAACAGAAATCATCGAGAATAGCATGAAGTAGTCACTTACCAACAGATGTCACTGTGGCAACAGAATAGGAACAAGTGACCTTCAAATATAACCATTCTCCCAAATACTGTATTTCAGTGACTTAATCAAAAAGGGATTCTTCTGACAAATCTCCACTCTGAACTTAGCATTAGAGGTAGTCAATTTTGAATAAAGACCTTTAACATCAAAGCCAGCCAATAGTTCTTGTTAAAGCAAATCCAAATTCGGGAACACTTTTGTTTTCAGTCACCTCCAATCCTCTCAAACTCAAGATAAGGTCTTGGTTTTGTGCAGATGGAGAAAACCTTCTCTTCCTCTTTTTCTAGTCAGATAGTTCAGGGAAGAGCCCAAGGTGTCTCCTGGTGGAACACTAACAGATATTCACATTAGATATGCATGCAATGTTTCCTAGCTTCTTTTCTATAGGCCGAGGTCTGATGAGTTGCCGCAAGGAGCAAACATCTGGGCTCCAGCAGTAAATAAGACTCTGTGCAGTTTACCACAACAATGAACTACAAATATGTATCAGGAAATATTTTGAACACCTAGACCTAAGCTCTCAGTTTCCCTCTGTCTAATTCCATGGCTACTTGAACTGAATTCACTCTTCATCCCCATCCCATTTGTGATAGTTTTTATTTCCTTGAATCAGCATGTTATAACATCTAAGAGAAATTTATCAAAATACTCTCTTCAAAATAGCTAGCTGAGGGCCGGCACCGTGGCTTAGCAGTTAAGTGCACATGCTCCGCTGCTGTCGGCCCGGGTTCGGATCCCGGGCACGCACCGACGCACTGCTTCACTGGTCATGCTGGGGCAGCGTCCGACGTGCAGCAACTGGAAGGATGTGCAGCTGTGACATACAACTATCTACTGGGGCTTTGGGGGAAAAAATAAAAAATAGATAAAATCTTTAAAAAACATAGCTAGCTGAAGTATAGGAGTTGTAGAGGGTCAAGATTTTAAGATGACAGTGATGTATAAAGTAACTGTACTACAAAATAAAAAGAAAATGAATGAGAACAATAAGAGACAGAAAAAATGATAAGGAGAAGGAATATAATAGAGAGTAAAACTAAGAAAAAGAGAAAAAAGAAGAAAGAAGGTGTAGGAAAGAGAGAGAGTCAGGAGAAGCATGAGAAATGGCAGAAAGGGGCACGAGCAGAGGGAAGACACCAGGCTCAGAGCGAATGACAAGTCAACTGGCTTCTGAGCAGGGCTCAGGTCTAGAGTCACTGGGCTGCATCTGAGAACTCCACTCAGTTCTAACATCCTGAGAAAGACCATGCCTCATCTAAACTCGGACGGCACTGGTTACCAACGCTCTCCTCTCCAAGGACCTGCTGGAGCTTTGAGAACTGCCTCTCTCAGCTCTGGGACTGACAGAGTCCCCATTAAATATTCATCAACTGGGATGGTTGTTTTGAAAGAGTAACCCAGAGAGAGCTCTATCAAGTGTACATTTAAACCTGCCAACTCCTTCACTCATCCTTCCAAAGAATTAACAAACTAAACTGTTTAAAAAAGATAAAAACTACTGTTAAGCAAAGTAGCAGAAAACTTTCCTGGTAAACTTTAAATGTTCCATCTTTTTTGAAGTTACCTCACAACATTCTGAGCATAGTCTAAAATTCTGGGCTCCCTACAGTTCCAAATATGTTTCAGAAATGATCTGTTTTTCATCACAAAGTAAGCCTAAACCTTATGAAGCAAAATAAACTTGGATGAGTTTTATCTTGTAGAGAGAGGACAGCAAGAAAAAGAGTAGGATGTGCCTCTCTGCTATGAAGGATAATAAATAAAATCACACCAAAATATACAAAATATGCCTCTAAAACTGAATGAAGCAGACTCTAAAGAGTTTTACATTTTAAGTAAAAACGCACTTATATAAAATTATACATCAGTTTGACTAAAATATAATCAATTTTATAGAAGAAGTATTCATTAAGTTTCATTTAAATAGCATGACATGATTAGCTGCATAATAAATGGTAGATATTTTAATTTGGGTATGCCACGTCCTCCCACCAATGAAGGTGGGCTTAAACCTGTAATTTTCCTAAAAGGCACCAACCGTATATTCTGCTTATTTGATTATTTAATAGTATGGATCTGCTCCTCATTGCCAATGAAGGATGTCTACATACACGCTTTAGCTTGCATATGTAAGGGGAAATGCAGGATGAGTTTATAAAAAGAAAAATTGAAAATGAGCATTGTCTTTAGGAGAAGTGGTCAATCTGTTCAAGAACATTTTCTCCCTTGGTCAAGTGAGAAGCTGAAAGAGAGAATACTATCAGCCTCTTCCTTGGCCCCTAATAGAATTCTGCATTACCTCAATTAAACGTGTGCTAAAGTGTTTGTAATAAACTTGGAAATGAGTTGATGATACTGTATTTGCATTACATGACACAGACTCTCTTTCATTAGGCACGATTCAAAACACTTTTTTGGACATTAGAGTCCATACAAGTTTTGCTTCTCTGACAGACTGTAGCTTTAATCTCATGGACATGAAATGATAGAGAATTGTTCCCCTTTCCCTTTCTACTTTAAACCTGAGTGATAAATTTCCAACTACCTTTAAAAACTGCAGGTCCTTCTGAAACACATTTTAGTGTGCTGGTTTACTTTAGCTTCATTTCTTTGTTCTATCCTAAACTCCTTTCAGTTTGATCTATGTTCCTTTGTATTCCTTTTGTATACCTAGATATTTAAAATCTGCTCTAACCTATATTGGAGAAATGTTGGGTTACATATCTTTCAGTCAGCATGTAAACTCAAGTTTTAGGGTTTCTACGCAAAAAGTTTCTGCCATGTTTCTACCAGCTCTCCTTCCATATATTTTCCTCCAGGATTTCCTGTGACAAAATTGTCTTTCTAAAAACCAGTCCTCTGTTCACCCTCTTGGCCTGTCACATTTTCATAGAAAAATAAAGGACTGGATTTTCCAAAGATGCAACAAGAATGATCAAGTGCTGATTCATACCTAGATATCCTGCTCCAGTTCTCCATGAATTTTAAAAATAAAGTTAATTATCTCTTTCATTTTGTCTCAAACTATTGAGTAACCTTGGCACTGAACCCCTAAATTGGTCCACAGCCTGCTTCAGCAGACACAAAACTCTCTCTCAAATGCTTGAATTCATGTGCTGAGTAGGTATTGTATTTATTTAGATTTTATTCAACAAGAGATCGTCATTGATTCACTCAAATACTTAAGTATATATTATGTGCCCAAAGGTCTTGAAATTTTGGGGGTCTGCAAGGAAGAGAGATATGTATAAACAGATAAATTACTCTATAGAAATAATTTGATTGAAAGAGATATGAATAAAATGCCATGGGACTCCAGGAAAAAGAACCACCATAGGTTGACCTACAACTAAGATATATAGCAATGTACTGGGGCTTTGAGGAAAAAAAAAAAACACTATGGGGGGTGGATAGGGTTTATACCATATAAGTAAAGGAAAATGAAGAGAGAGAAGATAAAGAGAAAACAAGATAAATGGAAAGGTTTTTTCCTTATTAATGTTTCTGCCAACAACTTTTGGAGTACACTGCTTGCTGATGTCCTTTCTAGCCAGTCTTATCCTTCAGCCAGCTTCTATAGACTTCTCCGTGCAGACAATGCCAAGTATGTAGGGAACCAGGAGGTGAGCAAAAGATTCACAGGAATCTGCAGCCCATCTGCAGCTCACTGCTGGGGAGGGGCACCGAGGCATCACCTTGGCCTCTCTTTCCAAGTTCACATAAAGGAGGGTCGGTTCCTTCCTCAATATATGAAGGTGGAGATAAACCTTTTTCACAGAATGGATTATGGAAAAATTAATGTGAGAGCCATGAAAAAGGCAGAGGCGATAGCACCATGATTCTGAAGTAACTGGACATGTGCATTAGTAACCAAGATAAAGAAGAGCTGAAGACAAGAAAAAGGGCTAAAAAGAAGTTCTCAATTTTCTAAGATGGAAATGCCAGTCTTTCTTCAAAAAGAAAAAAGTCATTGAACCCTTTCCTTTAAAATATAATTGAATGGGGCCACATGTTGCAAATAATGGTTTTAACCATGATGTCAGTACACAATAATGTGTAGCAATCAGCTAAGTGCACTGCAAATTGTTCATTCCTTAAAATTACGTTACCAAAGTTTGCAATTGATATATATATTTTAGTAAATAGTAGACTGTGTGCAAATTTGTCACCATATTACTGACAATGTTACTCTTACAACTGAAAGCGTGACTAGGAGCGAGAGGGTGGTGTGACACTAGATTGCTAGAGTCACAGCAAGAAAAGTCAAGAAAGTGCCATCAGGTCATTTGGACAAAAGAATGCTATATGGCTGCTGGGTTTATAACAGATTAATTGGAGAAAAACAAGTCACTACAGTAAATTATTGTCCACTTACCTCAGTCACTCTCTCCAAGAACACATATTTTAAAATGAGACAAGTTATATTTAAAATTACCAGTTCTGGCATTTTAGATACTACATCAAATAATGATGTAAAAACTAGGTTACAAACATCCTGGCATCAATTCCAACTACCATCTTTTACCAAAATAAAACTCTAATTATCACTAATTCATTTGCAATCTAGTTGTCCTCCAATATACAAAATCAACAACTTCAAATGTTTCATAACTTTCTTAACTTTCCCTAAAATTTTAGAAGATAATATAAATATATCTCTTGGAAAAATTGAGAAAGATAGAGACACAAGGAAAAGTAAAGATGAAAATATTACCCTAATAAATGATGTAAAACACAAGATATGAACAACTGTTAAAGGAATTCTCTATGAAATTGATAATTCTACTATCTGTACACCTGCTTATTACCTATCAGTATAACAATGTTTCCTAAATCCTATCTCCTGTGCGTTGTTCATGTCAGGGAGTATATTCCACCAAGTAAACACTAAACAGTGTTTCAATAGCATGGGATATTAAAAGGAGGACATGCAGAGTTGAGTGTTGGACCCCATTCAGTGCCTCAGTGCAAAGAAGAAAGAGGTAAATGCATCCCTCTAGGGACTGGGATAAAAATAGGAGGTTATGAGCCCAAGGCTCCCTCTGCAGGCCATTAAGCAGGAACCTGGAATAAAACTTTTGACACCATGGACCATGGTTGGTTTTACAGGGAACTCACGAGGAAGTGAAGAACATGAAATAATGATAATTATAATAACAGCAGCAAACACTTCTACTGAGCCAGGCACTACACTCTGAATGTTAATTCTGTGCTTGAACATATATTAACACACATAATCCTCAAAATATCCCGACGTAGTAGATGTTGGTCTTTTCACAAGTATATAGATGAAGAGACTGGGTACAGTGTCTAGAAAACTCATCCAGTTTACACAGCTCATAAATGGCAGAGATCAAGCTCAGTGCTCTTATGTTATGCTCTTTTACTACAACCCAAAATTAAGTCTCTAACGACTATCTCCACTGGCAACTGCCAAGACCTTAGTAGTCCCTCCATGGAGGCAGGCATGGGCATGGCAGGGACCCGGCTGAGGGAGGCTAAAACACCCGAGGTGTGGCAGAGCAGTTGCCAAGTGGCTTCCTCCTCTGACAGGGGCAAGAACACACCCAAAAAAACTTGGCGGCAGGCACCAAGGCTCATTCCTTCGGAACTGGTCCAGAACGAAATGGGCCTGGAGCAGGAGGATGAGCGAATAGGCCAGCCTCCTTTGAAAAAAGCAGGCGATCTGTGGCAGCCTTCCTGCCGTCCTGGCGTGGCACATGCGCCCTCAAGCAGAGGGCTTCACGCCTGTCTTCCATGGCGGAATTCTCGCCAGACCATGGCCTGGGCACTAGGAAGGCTAGGCCTTACTGACTTCAGAGATGAGGCAGGGATCTGTTGCGGGAAGGACTTTCCCAGTTTGGCCCAGGATCCCTAACCCTGGGGTGCCATATGCCGGTTACAGCTCTTCAGACTCTACAGAGCCTTTCCTACACCTGGCCTGGCTGCAGACGCAAAGTGCAGGCGTGGGGTGAGGCCGTGGCTTTGTCTTTCCAGGAAGAAATGAGCCCCTGGATGAAGCAGCTGGCCCAGGCAGAGCCTTGAGCTTCAAGCCCGGAACGCCTGTGGCCATCAGGGCCAGATCAATGCTTCCAAGTTAGAGAAGCGGGCTTCAAGCTGAGTGGGAGTGGGGGAGGGGAGGGAGACAACAGCTGAAGCCAAGGCCAGAAGGGCGGCGATGGAACAGCTGCAGCTGGGTGGCGCCAGCCGGTCAGAGGCTGGCGGGAGGGCGGTGCCTTCACTGAGGACCCTCGAGGCCAACCCTAGGCCCTGGGGTTCGCGCATGCACCCTAGGCCTGTGAGGGGCTGTGGGGGTTTGAATCCAAGCCTGCAGGGCTCCCGGAAAGGACAGAAAAAGAAGGGCACATGGGAGAGTTAGGCGAGGTGGGCAGGGTGTGCCACCTTACTCTCCTCAGGTCCCCGAGGGAGAGGGAGAGAGAGACAGAACCCTGACCTCTGAGTAGCTTCCTCCACTGCTGGCTACTGCTAACTGGTCGGACCAACCTTTACATGTCTCTCTGCATGACAATCGTCTTCATCCCTTCTCCCATCCCACAGGCCCACCCACGACATCCACCTTTGTCATTAGTGCAGGAGAGGATGCAAGATGAGATTCTCTGCCATTGTGGCGAGAGACTCAGTTTCCCTGGTTTCTTCCATGGACTCATGTTCTTCAGCTGGGTCTGATTTTCTCCAGACAACCTGTCTTTTTAAGGATTTGACCAGCCTACGAACCTACAGGGAACAGTAAGTGGGGGATTCTCTCTCCCCCTTCCTCCCCCTCTCTCTCCCCATCCAGGTTTGGATGAGGGAATTCCCCTCTCCCCCTCCCTTGCTCAGATTTTTTCTCTCAGAACAGACAGTTTTCTTCTCTTCTTCCTTTCTCTCTCCTCTGTTTCCTGGGCTCCTTGCTACTCCTTCATTTATTTATTTATTTATTTTTAATTTTTGTGTATTGCAGTAACATTGGTTTATAACCTTGTATAAATTTTAGGTGTATATCATTATGCTTCTATTTCTGCATAGATTACATCGTGTTCACCACTCAAATACCAATTACAAACCATCACCACTCCTTTCTAAGCATTGGTTTGATTTCCTGTTTGACAAAACAGTTATGCATGAGAGTGCTTATTGGCTTATAAATTGTCTGATTTGTTTAAGATATGTTGGCAGTTAATGAACATTTTTGCGTTCAAGTTGGTTAAGGAACTGGATTTCAAATCTGCCCTTTCCTCTGATGCACTACTGAGTCCGAATTTCTGTGGTTGGCCATCTATCTCTCTTCTGGCGGCTTCAGGTATTGATTGCTATGTCGAAATTGCTTGCTGGACAAGGATAGGACCTAATTTTATAATAATATGCTTTCTTTGCTTTGGAGTAGGATGTTTGATATTTATATGCAAACACGTGTGTGTGTATGCTCCAAACATATTTAATGATAAATCAAGATTAACAATATATATGATTCCTATATTGACTTTTTTTGGACAAATACTGAGAAGTTAATTGAATACTCTTACTTTGGTTGCAGTTAGGTTCACTTTACTTCATATTTTTAAAATCCTTTTTAAAATATATGATACTATAATTGAACATATACATTTTGACTGCTAACCACCTTTTGCCTTCAGATATGTGTACCATTATACACATTCATATATAAAAGTTTCATATTAGTTGTGGCTTTACTTTTGTGAGCATGTGTATGGACTATCACTGACAATCTCCTTTCTTTCAGCATCTATGTTCAGTGTTAGTTTCCTTTGTCTTCGTGGAATGTAGAGTAACATTCAATATTGAAAAAGTGATTTAAGTAACTTCAGTATAGTATAACTGCTATATGTAGCATTATCTCTGTGGTTCTATTTTTAAATTTTGTACTTTGCTTTTTTTCTTTTTTCCTTGTTTTGCTCCATTTAAAGTAATTTTCCTTATTAACCTTTTCTCCACCATGTTGGATATATACATCTTTTTCACATTCTATTTTAGAATTTTTTTTTCTGCTGAGGAAAATTGGCCCTGGGCTAACATCCATGACCATCTTCCTCTACTTTATATGGGACACCACCACAGCATGGTTGATGAGCGGTGCAGAGGTTCGCACCCAGGATCCGAAGCCACGAACCCTAGACCACCAAAGCAGAACGTGCAAACTTAACCACTATGCCACCAGGGTGGCCCCTATTTCACAATATTTTTAATTTGAGAAATAAGAAGAACCCAGAATCTGAAGTCTTGCCTCACTGCCACCTCAATGTTAGATGAAAAATTAATTAGTATTTTACTTCTTTTCTTTTTCTCCAAATCCAGTGTCTCTAGGTATAGATTAAGTTCTTGGTTCAAGATGGTTTTAAATTTTATGCACATTCTTTAAAGTAGTTTGTGTTTTGCATTTTTTAAAAATCACATTAACACAAAGTACTGAGACAATTGTTTTAATTTTTCAGTGTTCACTTCTTTGGTACGGTGCTTTTTTTTGAAACCCGTCAACCTCAAACTTGATTATGGATCTGAATTATCTGGAAGGCTTGTTAAAACACAGAAGATTTGCTGTACCCCACCCCAAACATTCTAATTCAGTAGGTCTCCGGTGGAGACTAGCATCTCCACATTGTGATTCAAAGCTCCTCTGCCTAACATTCCTTATTTTTTTTTTTATTTCAGAGGCAGTAAAATCCGTATCTGAGTCTGTGGGCTGTCCCTACCCAATCCTTTGATTCCTCACAGGTGTTATGCCACAATAATCTTCTTGTACTCCTAACTCTACCTCAGCATTTGGAGGCCCCAACTGACACAAAAACGTTCTTCATTTTTCCTCTGAAAGGGGTGCTTTGTTTTCAGAAATGTGACACCATCTGCAATAAGTTTAACGTGGATGCTGTTCTCTGCTCTTTAGACATTGCAATTTACTGATACAACACCTGCACCATTCTTCCTTGTTCTCAGTATTTAATGCTCTAACATTGGAAACACATGGGGCTTCTGGACATTCTGGACACTCTCCCTTCTTCAAGTTTAATTGATCATATCACACCTGAACTAAGTTGAACTGAAGTTGGCCATATCATGGCTTCTCACATGACGATCAGGTATATGTGTAGTATGTGTGCACCTCACAGAAACAGAATGTTCCTGGAGTGTGCATCTCAATGATTCTTCTCCTAAAATTTGATTAAATATGTTCTAAATAGAGGTTCTCAGTTTCAGTTAAATGTACCTAATCCATACATACATTTCTGTAAAATTTTCTATATCTTAAACTTATTTTGTTGAATAGCATGTAAATTATTTCTATACCCCCAAGCTCACACGTTTGATTTTAAAATTTATTTTCTTTTCAAGTTAAAGAAAGAATTTTTATTAAAAGAAAGAAATGCAAAGAAGTATCCAAAAGAATGAAATACTAGGAGTATGGAGGACTAGATACCTCAAGGGGGTTTCCCTCCACATAACACTATCTTCCATAAAATATAATGTTATTGCCTTCTTGAGTTCACATGGTGTAAGCCAAGTCTCAAAGGACAGAAGAAGGAAATTGTAAGCACTAGACAAATTTGGATTCACCCAGTGGTCAAAGGCCAGTATGATCCTCTAATGAAAGGATTTGTCTTTGAATCACCAGTGACTTGAGGGAATGAATCTGGGAGTCACAGATTAGTTGTGAGTCACACAAAAAAGGCACTTAACTTGGTGTCATCTCACATGACTGTGAGCAGAAACCAGTGACATTCTTCTCTGGAGGAAAGAATCTAAACTAAAGCCTTACATTCTGTGCACATTAAAATCAGACAAAAATGAGCTCATAATCAAAGTTCTCCAAACAAATAAGGAATACATGCCATTGTCGATAAGAGTCATAAGACATAAGAAAATTAAAAATAAAACAATAGATTTAAACACTAAAACCTTCACTATTAGACTTACCAACTTCAAGATATAAAATAACTGTGTATAAAAAATGGAACAACAAAAAATGGAATAACAAAATCAAACAGAAGACTCTAGAAATGATCTGACATATATGGCAAAGGGCCTTATAGAACTTTAAGAGACGAAAAATACATAACTGTTGAGTTTTAAAACTTCATAGATGGGTTCTACAACAGAAGAGAGAATATAAAACCAAATTTGAATTCTGAAGGAAATAGAATGCAGCATAGAAAGACAAGGAAGTAAAAAACATGAAAGATAAATTAGATATGGAGATGATGAGAGAGAGTAAAGAAAAAGGAGAAATAAAGTACTGTACAACAAAAACAAGTGAGTCATGAGGGTAAAACTGAAAGTTAGAGGGTCTATAAATTTCTCAGGAGATGAGAAGCTATATCCACTTCAGGCAATGTGGGCTGGTGGTAAAATAGAAGTAAAGAATATAACTGTCATCCAAATAGAGGAGATACAATAAAATATGGAAAACAAGTATAAATCAATAAATTTTAAAGGGAAATAACATAATAAAACTTGTGGAAAAAATAGAAGGAAAACATATAGATAGTGGGAGCAAAAGAAGGATATAAATAATCACAACAAATGTAAATGGAATAAATTCTCCAGTTAAATACAGATTGTTAAATTTGATGCGACAATGATAAATTTAGCTGTATCTTGTTTACAAGACTTATGAAAACTAAAAAACATGGAAAACTAGAAATTCAAAACAGAATAGAAGATATAAAGATAAGCTAGGAAAATATCAATCAAAAATCAACCCAGGGTAGCTATAATAATATGAGATAAAACAGATGCGGAAAAAAGCATCATTAGGAATTAAGTGGTTAATCCCCACTGGTATATAAATTCAACTTATCATGAAGATATAGTCGTTATACTACACATGATGTCATGTGAAGATAATATAGCCTCAACTAGGAAAGGAAGGAGGAGAAGGAAGAGGAGGAGAAGGAGAAGAAGAAGAAGACAAGAAGAAAAAGTTGGAGGAGGAGGAGGAGGAAGTACAGGAGAAGGAGGCAGGGGAGGAGGAGAGGTAGACATAATATATCATCATAGTGGAGAATTTCAACTTTCCTCTGAAACAAAGAATAACATATATCTAATAATAGAGTATTTGAAAATCAAATAGCAAGTTTGATTTAATGGATACACATTGAACCCTATACCCAACAAGTGAAGAACACCTATTCTTCACAGGGACATGGGGAGCATTAACAAGCAGTGAGCATGAACTAGGGTACTAATCAATCCTCAAATAATAGAACACTTGAAATAAATACAAGTGACTGCTCTATTTTATTCTTGATGCTATTACAAATCCCAGGCAATAGAAATTCAGAGAATTTTCTTTGGCCTAGGTGTTATTTGTGTTTAGAATGTCTGTAGAAAAGATGAAGACAATATGGGCTATCAGGAATAGGTACCGTTAAAGATGTTAATGATTAATTTTAATTTTATATTTTTAAAATAAGAAATGGATGAGAAGCTTTTTAAACTTGACAATGTTCTCTCTCTTAGATTCCTAAGTGTTTCTAGTCCCTTCAGTCCTTCATGATTCTTTCAATTGTTCCTGCCTGTTGATGATTCCTCCTTCATTGGATCTCTGAAGTTCACCTTAGTTTCCTGGTTTTGATGGTGACAGACGCACAGGTTTGAGGGGACAGAGGTTTAGGCAATTTGATTGATAGCCTTCTGTTGCACCATTCTCAACGTGCACATGTCATGCGTCTATGCTTGTCACGTATCTTCCAGTTACAATTATTCTTCCTCCTCAGGGCTTTCTCCAATCTCGTGCTAATATTGTTGCTCTTCTAGGAAGGATTTAATGGTGTGCTCATATTAGCAAGCATTTTGGATCCTGAGCCAAAGAGCCATTTACAAGTCTACTCTGAATGTGATCTGTTTTTCCATTCATTGTACTTTCTTCTGTGTATTTAACCAGTTACTTTCATGAGTGTGGAATTCAGTAAGGATGTTCCACAGCTGGAGTCATGTTATTTTCTTTAGTTATAAATTCTAAGGTTTCAGGAGTACCATCTGTTGCCACAGACATTCGAGTCAATAGCAAATTCATTTTAATAAAGTCATTGTATTGCATTTGAAGGAAATCATTTTGAGTATTTTCCCTAAGGATCCTCATCCCTCTATGCAGGTTTCAGTACAAGAACTACCAGTATGTTCTGTCCTTGGTTTTCGCCATTGAGGAAATCAACAGGGACCCTCATATCTTGCCCAACATGTCTCTGGGCTTTGATCTCTATAATGCCCTACCCAGTGAAAGGAGGACATTGGAGAGTTCCCTGATTTGACTCTCAGGGTTGGGCAAGGACATCCCTAATTACGACTGCAGGAGAGAGAGTAAGTCTCTAGCGGTCCTTACAGGAACCACCTGGGCAATTTCTGCCCAGATTGGAACACTGCTGGAACTGTACAAATTTCCACAATAAGACTGGGTGGGATGGGGAGAGATGAAACCACGTCTCCTTTGGTGCCGTTCTCAGGGGCCTAAAAAGGAAGAAAGGAGGAGACTGAGTTTGTGCATCTCTCAAAGGATATGATCTCAAAGGGTCCGTGTACAGGACCTCGATGGAGTATGACATTTCCTTTATTTAGAGTAGAGAGAAGTTTGAGGGGGAAGGAGATAAAGCAGTTTCCTGGAACTCTGACTGATCTTATTTTATAGAAAGCTTTCAGGGAGTGGAAAATGATTAGAAAATGAAATGAGCAAGTGTCCCCTTCTACCACTCCAGGTGTTCCTGAACAGCCTTCAGGACTGAGAGTGTGATTTTTGCCAATCCCCTTCCTCATATTGCTTCCAATTGTCTTTTCGTTTTAGCTTACCTATGGTCCTTTTGAGCTTACCCTGAATGATGATGAGCAGTTTCCATCTCTCTATTAGATGGCCCCCAGGGACACATCTCTAGCCATTGGCATGGACTCTTTGCTGCTTCATTTCAATTGGAGTTGGATAGGGCTGGTCATCTCGGAAGACAAGAAAGGTGTTGTGTTTCTCTCAGACTTGAGAGGAGAGATGGACAGGAATGGAATCTGTGCAGCCTTTGTGGAAAAGATTCCTGTGACTGAAAAGTCATATTACTCAAGGACATGGCCATACAATTTCCAAGTAGAGGAAACAGAAGGGACTGTGGTTATCATTTCTGGTGATGCCAACTCTCTCATAAGCTTGAGCTTTTCTACTTGGGAGTATTTAGTGATATGGAAAGTCTGGGTCACGACATCAGAGTGGGATTTTATCCACAGTGAGAGAGATTTCATCCTTGACTTATTCCATGGGGCTATCATTTTTTCACACCACCGTAGTGAGGTTCCTGGCTTTGAAAATTTTATCCAGACAGTTAACCCTTCCAAATATCCAGAAGACATTTACCTCACTATGTTGTGGTTTCCCTTTATTCCTTGCATGACTTCTGAGTCTTACTGAAAAACACTGGAGAATTGTCCACCTAATGCCTCCTTAGGATGGCTGCTTTGGCAGATTTTTTGACACAAGCATGACTGAATTGAGTTACAGTATGTAAAATGCTGTGTATGCTGTGGCCTGGAACCTTCACAAGATGCTTCTTCAACATGCAGAAATGCAGTCAATGCGAAGTGGGAAGGTCTGGTGTTTTGTCCCTGGCAGGTAAAGTCTCTTCGACTTAACAGAACGTACACTCGTCAAAATGACTTTCTTATGGTTCCACAGGTGCTCAAACCAAGCAGTTAGGATTCTTTCTCCAAGAAAAGCACAAGAGTTTCTATACTTGTTTCACTCTCTAGGAGGTATATCTAGTCCTGGGTAGTAAATCATCTACAAGAAGTTTCTAGTGGCAACGAGGAAGTGAGCTATGAGTCAATATCAATGCTTTGTTTTACAAAGGATCCCAACATCTTGCCTGCCTAACGTTTCAATAGGGAATATCCTGTCTTCTCCCATGAATCACCTCAATGACAAGAAGAGAACTTGTCCTTTATGTGCCTATCTGGTGCTGAACATCATAGTGAATACTTTACATAAATGATCTTATTTAATTCTGCAACAACTTTAGGTATTGCTAACATCATTTTGCAGATTGATGGTCTGGGAAAATTCAGAGAGTGCATGAGCGTGGCTAGATTGGACTTTGTACTCGAGATTTGTCTGAATCCTATCACCACTGATCATCTTGATATTCTTGTCTTTAGGCATTTTCTCTTGAAACTAACTGATATTTTAGAAACATTATATTTTAGTTCTCCGTATGATATCATTTGCTTTACTTCTTTGGATACTTGTAATAAAGGTACGTTATGAAGCAAGGATTACAGAAAATGAAAGGCTGTCTCCAATTCAGGGTTTTTCTCTTTAACACCCGGGCCCACTTCACCACAGGATGATGTGTCTCTTTTAGCTGCACCCCTTTCTGAGGAACATAGAATTTAGCAATCCTGTTGGTGACTCAGTGAATTTGGCTGATGAAGGAAAATCAGATTCAGAGTAAACCATTCTCAACTTTTGGAATTTTCCCGAAGGTCTTGGACTTAAGGTGAAAATAGGAGAATATTCCCAACATGCTCCACGTGGTCAAGAATTGTCTTTATCTGAGGATGTGATAAAGTGGGACACAGGAATTACTGAGGTGGGTTGAACCCAATCACAATTACTTAACCACACATGAATAACCAAAATCTTGTTGGGGTTTTGTGTCCCCTCAGAGCTTCGTAAAGGACCACATATGGGAATTTAACAATTCACTTCCAACTGAAGTAATTTTTTCATTTACCAACAATCCAAGATGGAAGCAAAACCTTCATGAGCAAAAGATTGCAAGTTGCTGAAGGTTCAGAAGGTGGTTAGTAATTTTCAGGAATAATTGTTTTAAAAAAATTAAGTTATGTACATGTTTTCTAGAGATAATGTTATTGCACACTTAGTACATTACAGTATAGTGTAGACATAACTTCTTTATGCACTAGGAAATCAAAAAATTGGTGTGACTCACTTTATTGCAATATTTGATTTATTGCGGTGCTCTGGAAACAAACCCACAGTATTTCTGAGGTGTACCAGTGTTTTATATCATATAATAAGCATGGCGTCCAACCAATGAATTGGATTTAGATATTTCAAGATTAAGTTTGTTAAGGCCCAATACTCTAAAACACTCTAGTTACTTGAAAATTAGGTAAAAGTCACAGCTGTTACCAAGTGTTATCTGATTTTCTCCAGACTCCACACTCTGTATGCAGTGAGAGCTGCAGTCCGGGATTCAGGAAGAGCCCTCAAGAGAGCAAGGCTGCCTGTTGTTTTGCTTGCATTCCCAGCCCAGAGAATGTGATTTCCAATGAAATAGGTGAGTATATGCCTTGCAGCCACATTCTCCACTTCTATTTTATTTTTGAAGGGAAACATTTGTCCTGAGCTATCTAACATCTGTTGCCAATCTTCCTCTTTTATTATTGTCCCCAAAACCGTAGTACATAGTTTTATATCTTAGTTGTAAATCATTCTAGTTCTTCTATGTGAGCCACCACCACAGCATGGCAATTTACAGAGAGATGGTGTGGTTCCATGACCGGGAAACCAACATGGGCCACCGAAGTGGTGAGCACTGAACTTTCACCACTAGGCTATCAGGGCTGGCTCTCCACCTCTCTTTTGTATGCACCGTTCTCCCAAAGAAAGGAAAAAGCTTTGATGAGGACTGCAGGGTCAAAATGTTGCCTTCCTCCATTTAGTAATTTAACTTTTATAGCCAATAATATTTCCTCCCAAAATGATACCCTCTCTCTCTACCTTGAACTAGCTTGCTTGTCTCATTTTAACATCATTGCAGGCATTATGATCTCAAGGAAACCTTTTATTACCACTCCACAGTAACTAACTTAAATCTCTCTCATGGAATCTAACACATGGTATTGTAAGTCCTTACTTTTCATCTTCTTTAAAGCTACATTTAGATCACATTGAACAAATCCTTATTTTTCCAGTGTCTGGTGCTGTTCTTGGCACAGAGCAGGAGCACAGAAAGGTTGTGTTTGATTTAAGAAGTAAGTATTTCCATGGTGTACAGTGAGCTTATGGTACAGCTTGGTTTCTGATCTCCTCGAGTTCACAGGTGAGTAGGGGAGACAACATGCAGTGATGCAAATTCAAGGTGGTGACATAGGGCTGCAATATAGGTATGCAGAGACCCATGGGATGAAATAAGTGATAGTATATATGTTTGTGGGGAGGGAAGCATTATGGACTTCTTCACAGAGGCAGTAGCATTAGTATTATATCAGACTAATGAAAGCGGATTAAATTCTTGGTGGAATTCTTAGAAATGGCAAAAACTGGCAAATTAGCCCTGCATTTAATATTCTAGGGAGCTGAGAAAAGGTTCAACATGACTAGAACACAGACAATGTGGGTTCGGGAGTTGGGTCATGAAATAGAAGAGGGACAGAAAACCAACACTGAAGATTTTTCATACAATAATTAACATCTTGGAATTACTCAGATTTATGATATTAAATGGTGCAATGCTGGAATCCCCTCAATGTTGGCATTATCTAATTTTATTTTTGTGATTAATATGAAGCTTAATTTCACAACATCTTTTGTATAATTTCAATTTTTTTGAAATGTACTGAGATTGATGATATAGTCTGGCATATCGTCAATTTGGATAAAGCTTCCACGTGCACATTTGGCGTGTGGTAAGTTTGGGTATATGTTCCATATGCACATCTAAAAAACACTACGTCCACTAACTTCAATTCCTACATGCTTGGAGATTAATAAATATACTTGTAAACAACCGATGATTAATGAGTAAACTATGATGGAAATTAGAATGTATTTCCAATTAAAAATACTATTCATCAAATCTTATGGGGTGGAGTTAAATCTATCCTTAAAGAGAAATGTATAATACTAGATTGTATATATTTATATATTATTGTATATATTTAAATAAAGAAAGGTTGAATTTCTAAGTTCTAAGCATTCATCATAAACTAGAAAAAGAGGAGAAAAGTAAACACAAGGAAAAGAGAAAACACAAAATGATAAATATTAGAGGAAGAGTTAACAAAATAAAAGACAAACATCAAAAAGATAAATAAAACTAAATTAGATTCTAATAAATGACAAATATGCTCAATAAAATCCTAGTACTAGTGTTCAAAAAAAGAGAAAAATTGCAACAAAATAATACCAAGGTTGAAAATGGAGTAATCTGTGCAGATCATATGGAAAATTTTTAACATGAAGAAAACATAAATAACATCATGTTGATACAATGAAAATTTAGAGGATATTCACAAATTTCTAGGCAAATAAAAGTTACCAAACTGCCTCAAGAAAAAATGAAGAATCTGAATATTGCCATACCTATTACAGAAATTGAAACCATCCTTTAAAACATTTCTACAAAATTTTATTGTAAGCTATTTATTTGGTACAAAGCTGATGAATCTGCCAAAATATTCAAGAAAAAAATAATATACATCTACTCAAACTCTTCCAGAGAATAGGAAAAACTGAAAACTTTTTGACTCACTTTGAGAGACTAGATTAACATTGGTACCAAAATCTAACAAAATCATTGCAGGAAAGGAAATTACAGGCCACTGTCTTTCTTGGATTAAATTCATTTATCCTAAAAAAAAAAAAATCAAATCAAATCAAGGTTCCCAATCTAGCTATATCTAGCTATAAGAATGACATATCATGACCAAATTAGATTCATGCAATGTAATTCAGTACACTAATCTCTGAAAAAAGAGAAATAATAATCTCAATAACTGTAAGAAACACTAGTAAAATTAAACACCTATTCATATTTTAAAACAAACAACAACAGAAACAACACTTACCAAATCAGGAACAAAAGGAAACTCTCTTACTCCCATACACAGTATTCACAGAATGGAACTTTAGGGTGCACTGTTGAAAGCAAGGATAAGAGAAGAATGTTCAACATCACTGCCTCTATAAGCCGTTATGCTGGAGGTCTTGCCTGATACAATATTGGCAGGAAAAGAAATAAAAGGAATAATTTACTTCAAAGGAAGAAGTAAAATTGATGTTATCTTCAAATGATATTATGGTATAAATGTAAAATCCATATAAATTAAGGTATTAACTGAGTTTATTGGTGGCTGAATACAACGTTAATATAGAAAGTTTTGCTTCCATCTACCCGTCATAAGCATTCAAAATTTAAATTTTAAAAAATGACATTTACAACATCTTAAAGTATGAAGTACCTAGAAATAACTTTAATGAGATTTTCAAAAGATTTCTGTCCATAAATTTATAGAACAGCATTTAGAAAAATGGAGGAAGACTGAAAGAAGTGGAGGGATAAATCAAATTCGTGACTGAACAGACTCAAAATTCTACAGATATCAAAACTGTCCAAATTAATCTACAGCTTCCACAAAATTGCAGCTAAAATGATGACCCATTCTGTGTAGATTACAATTGATACAATTCTTATGGAAATGATAAAGGAAAAACTTAGCTAAGAAAATCTTGAAGACAAAGAATAGAGTGGGAGGACTTACTCTACCTGACATCAAGTATTACACCATCACAATAGAGGAGGTTCATCAAGACGATAAACACGAAAATCAACGGAACCAAATGGTAAGTTCAGATACAAGCTGTTCATATAAGGACTCACGTATAGACGTCTGATTTACAAGGAAACACTGAGGAGGAGTGGGAAAATGAAAGCCTTTTCAATAAACCATGTTGGGTAAATTGGTTGTTTTCATGGAGAAGACAATGACTCGCCAACCCTAACTCACACCATCCACAGAAAATGTTATCAGGCAGATTGTAGTTCTAAACGTGAAAAGTGAGAGAATTTAAGGGGACGTAAAGAGGAAGGAGCAATGCCCCTGTAGAAGGAAAAAGCATATATTGATACCTGCAGGGATGAGTGGGCACGGAACAGTTTCAGAACCACATGAAGATTTGGGAATCTTAAAAATCAGAGCAGAGGTAGTAGAGGTAGGCAAGACCAAAGTTATACAGTCTTTTTGGTCTTCCTAAGAGTTTGTCGGATTTTTTAATGGAGGATAAACATGATCCCACTTACATGTAGAAGCATCACTTGTGATAAAGGACAAGGGCAGGGAACCAGAGTAATAAGATCTTATGATAACATAGGAGAGAAGTGACTAAAATCTTAACAGAAGTGGTGGAAGTGAAATCAAGATGAAATGTTTTGGAGAACATTTTAAATGGTAGAAATGGTCTCATTTTGAAACTCCCGAGGAGTGAGGTCTATGACTTGGTCATCTCTGTTTCCCTAGAATGTAGCATATTATCTGGCTCATGGAGGTTTTCCAATAACTGCTTGCTCATTGAATGAGTAAATCTAAGCCATAGCTTACAACGGTATAGCTCAGAGAGACAGGGAGGACATTAGGTTTTCTGCTGAGAAAAAAGTGCTTTCATGAATATGCAAGATAAATATTGAGAAGGATAATAGCTTTGTTTACTTAACTAGAAAGAAGATGGGCAGTATTAACTGGGAATGGTTCTCTGCAGAGTATTCTGTTATTTGGTGCCTGGAGCAACAAAGGAATACAATTGGCTAAACTTACCTAATGCCTTCTTTGGGGGCATGCGAATGAGAGAGAATGACTGAACCTGGACTGAGGACACTTTGCATCTCTCCCCAGACATGGATCAGTGCGTGAAGTGTCCAGATCATCAGTATGCCAACAGAGGGTGAGATTGCTGCCTCGAAAAAGCTGTGACCTTTCTGGCTTATGAGGACCCCTTGGGGATGGCCTTGGCCTGCACAGCTCTGTGCTTTACTGTCCTCACAGCTGTGGTCCTGGGGGTCTTTGTGAAGCACCAAGACACTCCCATAGTCAAGGCCAATAATCGGACTCTCAGCTACATCCTGCTCATCTCCCTCACCCTCTGCTTCCTCTGCTCCTTACTCTTCATTGGTCGTCCCAAGACAGCCACCTGCGTTCTTCAACAAATCACATTTGGAGTTGTATTTACTGTGGCTGTTTCCAGTGTCTTGGCCAAAACTATGACTGTGGCTGTGGCCTTCAAGGTCACTGCACCAGGGAGAAGGATGAGGCAGTGGTTGGTGTCAGAGGAACCTAACTTCATCATTCCCATCTGCTCCTTTATCCAGCTGAGTCTCTGTGGAATCTGGCTGGGAACCTCTCCTCCCTTCATTGACACAGATGCACACTCTGAACACGGCCACATCTTCATCGTGCACAATAAGGGCTTGGTCACTGCACTCTACTGTGTCCTGGGATACCTGGGCTCCTTGGCCCTGGGCAGCTTCACTGTGGCTTTCCTGGCCCGGAACCTGCCTGACACCTTTAATGAAGCCAAGTTCCTGACGTTCATCATGCTGGTGTTCTGCAGTGTCTGGGTCACCTTCCTCTCCGTCTACCACAGCACCATGGGCAAGGTCATGGTGGCTGTGGATGTCTTCTCCATCTTGGCCTCCAGTGTGGGGCTATTAGGCTGCATCTTTGCTCCCAAGTGCTACGTTATTTTCCTAAGGCCAGAGAGAAACACATCAAATGTGTTAACGAATAAAACACACTCAGCGAGAAAATAATCGAAATGTAAGTTATTTTCATAGGTCACAAGAACTTGCCTACACTTGAAAAATAAACTACCACATTTGTGCAGACCCACTTTAAGTACCAACAAAACTTACCTTACATGTCCACTTAATTTTTTGCTTTACGTTACTTTTGGCTTTGTACAATTTTCCTCGGGCATTCAAATGAACAAATACACAAACATTCATACTAATTCTCCTCTAAAATTATGTGTGAAAGATTGCGAAAATGGCCACACATTAGTCCTCTCCCACTGTCTCTTTGGTCGTAGCATCCCACGTTGACTCTGGGTAAACTTCGCCTTGTAACTTGCTTTGGCCAATGGGACATTAGCAAATGACATAAGCAAAGGCTTGAAAAACACTTGCTCATTGTTGGTATTTGTCCTTCTCTGGCTGCCCTTGGGAAGCCTGAGGCCATCAATATGTGAATGAGTCTAGATAGACTGCACATCTCCATTACTCCAGGTGACTTCAAGTCAACAATCAGATATGTGAGTAAGGCCGTCCTAGACCAGCCAATCCTAGCTGAGCCACCAATAGCTCCAGATCAAAATAGCTGCCCAGTTAACCCACAGAATCTTGAGAAAAAATCAACTATTCTTATTTGAAGCCACCAAATTTTAGGATGGTTTGTTATACAGCAGAAACTAACTGATACATTATGCTACCATTTATATATGTCATCTCAGTATTTGTGTAATTATCACAGATTTCTATTTCTTTATCCAATATCGTAGACTGGAATATTCGTCTCTAGATTAAGTCTCTGAAAGAAAATCAGAGACCATATCACATTCCATTTTACTTTTTCTCCTTCCTCTTTTCAACCAGACATCTTTAAGCATATATATTAAGAATATCTTCACTAATTTTAAGATTATGGATATTCTTCTATACTGTCATCCACTACTGTTATACGTGGGGGATTTTTACTTTTAATTTTAGCCCTTATAATCCATTTGGAATGATTTACTTGTGAATAATGTTAGTTGAAGTTCCAGCGTTTTATTTTACAAATGGATATCTTTTAGTCTATAAAACAAACACTACATCATTTTAAAAGTTGATTTGAAGCATATGGAATCTGAATAATGTTTGAAAACTTATATCTTTGAAACACTGTTTTCAATCACAAGTATAGTATATCTCTCCATTTAATCAGAGTTTTTACAGGCTTTGTATCTCTTTATAATCTTCTTCATATAACTAACGTGTAGTTCCAATTATTTTCACTACTCATCTTAAATAATTCATTGCTCTTATGAATGGAATAATTATTTACATGTTTAAACTAATTCTTGCTCATGTAACAGTATTTTTGATATTTCATATAGGAATCTAGCTTCCTTATACATTACTGCACTTATTTACCAGTTCTAAACTTTATAAGTTATGTCCCACTAAAATAATAGATTTTCGCTTCTTCTTTAATATTATTTACCTCTTATTCTTTTGATTCTCACTTTTTCATGACTGTGCTCGCCAGTGCCACACTGAATCACAAGTGTTTGCCAGGAGCATTTTCCTCTTCTTAAGTTTAGCGTAAACATCAGATAAACTCCTTGTCAGGGCAGAGCAGGCATCTAAGGGAGAAAAAGTAAAAACGTGAAGGGGAATCATTTCTGCCTGGAAATCAACAGACTTGCTTCTCTTGGTTGTTTGGAGCTGGAGATCTTATGACAATGTGGCCAGCTGAGAATCAGAGGATCTTTCTCTAGTCCCAGGAATTAGTTTTGGTCAAATCTCTCAACCTCTTTAGACCTCAGTTTCTTCACCAGTAACATGAAGAGTTGGACGAGTCTTTTTGAGTTCTGAAATCCAGTGACAAAAAGATACCCTTCACGCAGATGCACTTGACAAAGACCAGAGAGAATTTTCACTTGTCTTCTTCTGCATCAACATTATTATCCATATCACCCCTTAAAGACATATCAAATGTCTACTTTCACATGACACTGATAAAATAGTTTCCATACCAAATCGCTGTTCATTGGGATAACAAATCTATAGTTCATTGTTTAGAGGTAAGTATAGAGATGGGCCCTGCTGGAAACAGCAATCAATGGGCCAAAAAGTCTTGCTTTATTTTACAGCAAGGCTGTGGAAACACTCCCTAATATAGCAGAATGCTGAAGTACTTAGAAAGTATGAAATAAATGGGAGCCTTGTATCCATGGTTATGAGCTAATAAGGATATGATTTTTAAAATTTTGTTAATGATGCCATTTGCCTGCTGTGGGGCTGTTCTCTGGTGAGTAAAGAGCAGATGTATTCAAGGCCACTTTCATGCCTTTAATAAATATTTACTCAGCGCCTACCACTTGCTGCACGATAGCAGTCATCTACCCTAAGAGCTTTTATATTCTAGTAGGGTGACACAGAACATAAAGAAAAAGAGAAACTTGAGGTGATCAATAAAGTTACATATATGTCAAACTTTTTTCATTCTGGACTATTTTTCACCCTTTCCCTTCTTTGACTGTTTACCAGAAGTCTAATCATGGACTTGAAAACCCAGAAAGCATTGGTCCCAAGTTTCTTCTCGCAACACCCTTGTTTTAAAGACATAGTGTTTATCATCTGAGAGTATGTCTCTTTAAGACTAAGTTCCTATGAATCAGCATTATTTCATCACTTTCTTGAGAGGACCGATGATATTATGAAGGGGAAACAAAATATCATATGGGATTTATACTTGAAATGATGTTTCCACTCTAATTGTGTTATTTAATGTAGTGTGATTTGGGGAAAGTCAGTTACTCTTTCAGAGACAGTGCTAATAATACCCTGAAAAGCATTCTATAGAGATTAAATGAAACAAAGTATGAGAAACTGCTTTGTAAATTGCAAAGCAATCTATTTCAGCTTATTTTTTCTAATAATATTTTCATTTATCCAATCCTTTTTGACTCTACACAACCTGCCTAGACTGAGTTTTATCATTTATTCAACAATAATAATGGGTCAAAATGGTTGAATATTAGAAATTTCATATGGTTCAACTTAATTAATAGGCCATCACAATATTTAATTTGGTTATAATTACAGTTAAATTTTTCATGATGCCTTATCATATTCCAGGCACATTCTAGGCATCTGACATGTATTCACTCATTTAATCCTCACAACAATGCCATGGAGACAATACTATTAACCTCTATTGTATGGATGAGGAATATTAGAGGTTATATAATTGACCAAGGTCACACAGCTGGTAACCAGGCAGTCCACCTCCAAAATCTCTTTTAGGGATCCATTAGAGGTTGTGGCACTTACATTGTGAGGATCACCCTGGTTCCTGGTTGGCAAATGGATCAGAGGGTACTAAGGAAGAAAGCACATGGCCACTGAAATGATCCAGGCAAGCAATTCTGAATACAGGACTTCCTTCCTTTTTAAGGCTGAATAATATTCCATTGAATAGATGCCCCAGATTTTCTTCATCCTTTCACCCACGGATGCACAATTAGGTAGTTTCCATCTCTTGGCTATTGTGAATAATATTGCAGTGCATTTTGTCAAATGATTTCCTGGCACTTAGTGAGTTTGAAAAAATTCTTCTTATACACATTAGTTATTGTAATGACATACCTTTCTAAATGTCTAAAGTTTAAATATTTGTCATTCTACAGAAATACCTTGCCTAATCATGATTTGTGTTGTTATCAGTTCATGAATGATCTAAGATTTTTGTACAAAAATTTGTTATAATGGCTTTTTTGCATGTATTCAGGAACCTTGCGTAATATGGGTATTCCCTGATCCTTGATTTTTAGTAGAGATTTCTAGTAAGCCTTTAGGATAGGAAGTATCTTCGTAGATGTGAGACAGAGAGCAGAAAAATAATAAAGTGATTGTTATATTTAATTATATCAAAAGAAAACTGTCGTTTTGCTAAATTGTTTTTACACAGCCTTTGCTTATTTGTAAGAGTGACACATATCATTTTATTAATGAAAAGAAAATTCAATAAACAATTTTAACATGAAACAATATCTATTGAGAACTTATATGAAAATTTTAGCAATATGCTGTCACCAATTTCCTCATCTGCAAAATGGAGATAGATAATACCATCTTCCTTATGAGTTGCTGTGAGAAAACTCAAAAGTAGTGTATGTAAAATGCTTATCACCGGGGCCGGCCCGGTGGCGCAAGCGGTTAAGTGCGCGCGCTCCGCTGCGGCGGCCCGGGGTTCGCTGGTTCGGATCCCGGGCGCGCACCGACGCACTGCTTGGTAAGCCATGCTGTGGCGGCGTCCCATATAAAGTGGAGGAAGATGGGCACAGATGTTAGCCCAGGGCCGTCTTCCTCAGCAAAAAAAAAAGAGGAGAATTGGCGGATGTTAGCTCAGGGCTGATCTCCTCACAAAAAAAAAAAAAAAAAAAAAAAAAAAAAAAAATGCTTATCACCATGTGGGTTGGAAAGTGATGCCCCATTCATCTTTCCACCTGGATGATGACAGCTTTTTTAATGCTTGAAGTCTGTACTTTTCAAAATATGTTCTACTGTTATAAAGTGAATCTTTTTTACAAGTTCTTTGTAGAGTTAGAGGATCCCTTTGGAATACAAATTCAGGCTCCCGTGTGTGTGCGTGTGTGTATGTATACGCACATCTCTCAAATAATACTCCAAGCCTTATAATGAAAAGCTACCATCCCCACTCTTGACTCTGGTTCCAAAAACAACTTCTTTAATTTTCTGGTTGAAAAATCTATATTTCTAAATTAGCTACTCATACAGTGTTTTCATTTTTCAGATTTTGACTATTTATAGTTTCTTTCTTCTCTGAAAAAATCAGCATGAAGAGTTCTTACATATGTTAAAAACATAATTCCCCTTGCCCAATATAACTATTTAATGAATTAGGATAAATCAAAATTCAATGTCTACTGTTTTATGACATAAGTGTTTACCATTTTATAGCATATGAATCTTATCCAGAGATGTGCTACGTCAGATAGTATGAATACATTTTCTTTCTCACTTTTTCCTTTGACCTTTTAAATGGTAAAAGTCTCTTGTTTCTTTGTTGTCTTCCTATGGATTCATCACTGGTTCATCTCCTTCCACCAGAAAATTAAATCTCTTCTCATTAACTTCTGATGCATGAGACAATTCATGGGCTTCAGGTTTTGCTTGGGGACATCCCTCTTGGGCTTGAACATATACACAGTCCCACATATACGCAGTATGTCTGGAAGGATAGAGGAGGAAAGGATGTTTATCTCTGTGCAAAAGTACCGGGAGACAGTGGTAGAGTGAGAATATTTTATTGACTTTGCACCACTCTTTGAAGTTTTCCTATACGTGCACCTACGACATAGGCCTCCCTCCCCCCAGATTTTTAAAATTAAAATAGCATTATATCCTTATCTACTGGCTTGGAACAGTAAGTTGTAGAGAAATGTGAATATATGATCCAATTTTTTAATGAAATTAAGAACAGCAAACGCACAAAATATATAGAATTCTAAATATGGGCACATCATTCTATGAGGCTGTGTAAAGGTGGGGAAAGGAGTGAAGAACAGCTGTTCAACATCCAGCTACCTGTACAGTCTAGGGGTCCATGGAAAGCCTCGCCTCCAGCCCCGCCCCTGGAGCTGATTTCCTCCCCCTGTGAAGTCTGCCTGACTTATTCCAGCCACACCCCCGCCTCTTCCTGCCCCTGGAACTGGTCTCCGCCCACAACGTTCGGGCCTGGCTCCGCCCACAACCTCGTCCCCGCCCACAGCCTGGTCCGGGCTCATGGCCCTGCCCGCACCCTTGTTCCCGCCCACAGAACCGCCTCCCCAGCCTGCTGTCACTCACAGCCTTGTCCCCGCCCACAGCCCGCCCTTAGAACTGGTTCCCGAACACAGTCCTTCCCTTAGATTTTGTCCCTGTCCCTGGTGCTGACCCAGCCCGCTTTCCAGCTTCTCACTCACTCTAGAAACTAGACACCTCCCCCGAGGCTGGGGTGCGCGGCATCGCCACGCCCGCCGCCTCAACCCGCAGCCCCCAAACGTTCGTCCTCCCCGAACGACCGCCCAAGACTGGAACCGGAAGCGCGGGCGGAGCCTTGGATGGAGCGGGCGTTCTGCGTGGTGTGTTCCGTCTTCTCGGCGCGGACCACATTCCCGTGGACGTTCGCCCAAAGGACCGGGGCTCAGTGAGCGGCGGGCGGTCCCGGATCCAGTCGCGGTCCAGGTAGGGGCCTGGGCCAGGGGCAGCCTCGTCAGGGCCCGGCATCCCTCCGTCCTCCCGGAGCCCCGTTTCCCCCGGGCTGTTCGCTCAGGGCGCCCGATGCTGCTGTTCCTCCTGGCTCCAGGCGCCGTCGTCCCTTCCTCAGAGTCCCCGTCATCGTCCTCCGTGTGATTTTGTCCCCAGGGGGCTTATCCACGTCTGCAGATGGTGTTTGGGTTGTTACAAATGTGGCGCTCCTGGCATCTAGAGGGGGAGGCAGGGATGCTGCTCAGCATCCTCCAGGGCCCAGGACGGCCCGACAGAGAATTATCCGGCCCCAAATGTCAGTGGTGCCGAGGTTGGGAAACCTGCTCCAGGGCCTGAAAATCTCCCGAGCCCTGAATGAAGTGTGGAAATTGTTGACAAGTCAACGAGTCACTTACAGGGTCCCTAAATGACAAGCTTGTTTAAAGGGTCCAGAGTCACCAAAAAGTCTCTGTCCAGCCAAGTGAGTTGAGCGACTCAAGTGCATACAGCACGAAGCTGCTTTCTCCCATCTCTGGGAGCAGCAGGTGGCTGGATAGGAATCGGGAAAATCCAGTCACAACCAACGGTTACAGTTAAATCAGTAAATACGAAAAAGAAAAGTGAATGGGGTGAACTTTCCATCCAACATCCTATAAAAGGCCTCAAAAGCTTGTTTGCGCCTTTTTTCCCCCCTCAGACACGAGAAGCATCCGTGGAGATCAAGTTTGAGGTGAAACCAGGCTCAGGGTCCACCTGTCCTCGCTGATCCATGGATTTCTGTGTGACCAGGTGAGTACCCTGTGGACCTGGTACCAACAGGTTCCGGCAGCCTCCGCTGTGCAGAAGACCTGCCAGTGGGCTTTCCTGGGTTCAGGTTGTCACCACATGGAGTCATTGAGAGTGAGGGTATCTTGAGAGATATTATTGATGTTTGATGGACGGAAAGATGGTAAGCTGTGTGTGGTTCTGTGTGGTAAATATTTCAGTAAGCACAGTTATATGCAAATAAAAACACATGAAACCAACGTAAATAACTGAAAATGTGTATTATAGTAGATAATATAGATTTACTTGCATTGCATAATACTCAAAAGTCAAGATTTACATATAGTATAATAACAGAAATGTTTTGCGTGTGTATGTAGTATTAGAAGACATCCCATGAAATATTAGCAGCGATACTCAGCAACGTTCCTTAGACCCATTCAATTGACTTCTAAAGTCCTATAAATCCTCCACAAAAATTTGAAATAAAGGAGCATTCAGGGAAAAAGATGATTGGAACTTCTTTGTATTAATAACAAATTTAAAATTGAATTTGCCAGTAGCCAGATTTATTTTGAGCATTTTTTTCTTTATGACATTTCAAATCATTTGGAGGAGTACTAAGCAACACTGTAGATTGCAGGGAAGGGCGCTAGTCTCCAAAAAGACTGTCCTCTCCACCTTGCCTTGTAAAGGGAATTAACTTTGTTTCTGAAACTTTTCTGAAATAACGGTCTGGTGATTCACGTTGCAGAGAATCTTGTTAAGTAATTTTGTATTTAGTTGTTGGCCTCTACTAATTGTGTGTGTATGTGTGTGTGCCTTTTTCATTCTAGCTTTCCTGTGATGTTCTTGAGGGGAATGTGTGCTTGTCATGCAATAGATAGTCTTTGAGTGTATAATTTATGGTGACCAACCATCCTTGTTTATTCAGGACAGTGGGGTTTTCCAGGACACAGGACGTTTAGTGTTCAAACCAGGGCAGTCCTAGACAAACAGAGATGGTTCCTCATCTCATGAGCCAGGCCCTGGGACACATGCACGGGGACCTGGAGAACCAGAGAGACCTTGTCCCACTTCCATGGAATATATATTGTATTTGGGAATTTGGATTTTGAAAAGTTAATGATGAGAGTGATGTGAGAGTTTGGCACAAGGGGAATCAAACTGAGGGTGCAGAGAAGCCCTCTTGAGAAGGACTGATATTTAGCTTGAGAGCTGGAGTTGGGACTGGATTTAGCTGGTCGGAGGGTTAGACTGGAGTGAGGGTGTGGGAGTGTGTTCAAGAGAGCGTTTCAGGCAGAGGGACCCGCATGAGGACACCCCTGAAGCAGAGAGCCTGGTGTGTCCATGAACTGAGAACAGGGATGGCCGAGCCGAGTCAACTCAGGGGGAGCGGTGTGAGCCACACTTGCGAGGGGAGGACAGGCAGGACCAGATCAGGGGTGACTTGGGACTCTGTTCTAAGACCAGTGGGAAGACTCTGGAGAGATGCGAGTAGGATGATGTGATTAGCGTTTCGTCTAAGCACGTGGGTTAAAATGGACTTCATGGTTAAGAATGAAGACTTAATAGGCAAGATGGGAGGTGCTGGGAATAAGATTAGGAATAAGATGATTGTTCCCTAGGCCTGGGTGATGGCTGTGGAGTAGGAAAGAAGTAGAAAGAAAAGACCTTGGAGTGTAGAACCGAGAGAACATAACGGTACTTTCTTGCCTGCATGTGTCAGATGGCACAGGGCACTGACTGTTCTCGCTGCTGTCCGTGCAGACCTGCAGACTCCCCCTCACCCAGGTCTGTGTGTTCACCCCTCTTTGCCACTCACAGGCCCCCCTCCACATCCTAAAAGAAGTCAGGCTTTACTTGTCAGGGGGTTGTCTGACACGGGAGACACCTAGGAGAGCCCCTGCAGGCATCAGAGCAGCCCCTTCAACATCTCCCTCAGCCTCCTCCCTTCCCCTCTCTCGCTTTCCACACCCAGAACGACCCTGCTCAGTATTCCACATCCCCATGATCTTCCTTACCCAGGCTTGAGAAGGGTGGGGTAGCCACTGGGGTGGACATCATCTGCGCCTTCCACTCTGACCTCCGCAGGTCCCAGGCTGGACAGAGAGTGACTCTACTGGGAGCTAAGCCATGAGACCTAGCACGTCACCCACCTGGGCTCCTTTACCCTGGACGGGGACAGCCTCTACGTCAGTGGTGAGGGGCTGTGCTACAGCCACACTCTCTCTCCCAGTTGGAGTTCTGTGTTCCCTCCGTTGCTCTAAAGTGAGCTATGATCCATCTCTCTATCCTCCTGGTCTGGGTTCAGTCTTCTCATCACTGTGTGATCACTGGGTCCAGCCACCTTCCATCTCGTTGCCTTCCCCCTGAACACCCCTCCACTCGTCCCCACTGTTTTCCCCTCTGCTTTTCCCACAAAGGTCCCTACATCCTTCCTCTCCCTTAATTCTTTATGTTCACCCCAACTCTTGCTCAGCTCCTCTCGCCTTCTCTCCACAGGTTACACCTATGGAGCGTGGCCCCGACTACCACCAGTGAGTATTCCTGGCCCTGATCTCCTGTGTCCCGTCTGCATTTGGGGTTGGGGAGCACTTGTCCTCCTTCACCTGCTGTCCTTGGTGAGGGAAGCACCTGGAAGCGCCCTAACTCATCTCTTCTCTCTATCCCAGGTTCTGGTGGAGAGTCCCAGCCCAGTGTAAGAAAGCCTTAGACACAGACATGTTCTCCATCACATTCTGACCACACGTGGTTTTCACTTTAATTCTGCTAAAGCCCCGCCCTTGGTCCTCCTTTTCCAGGTATCCTATCCATCTGCCCATTTTTCTGCCTGTCTATCTGTCTCTCCTCCAAGTTCAGTGTCTCTTGTTCACCTATCTCTCTCTCGGGCTCCTCTCATCCACAGGCTTGCTCATCCCTCTGCTCGCACAGTCACCCATCCCCTCACTCTCATTTATGCTTCACCTGTGAATGGTGGTCCTGAGACAGCCAGTGCTGGAGCCCGTGTGAGCCTGGGGGCTCCTCCCACTCTGTCCCTCCCTGATGACAGCCCTCTCCACAGCTCCCGAGCCGGCCACCACGTCCCTGCATACTTGATCATCGCCTGTGCCACCAGAAGCCACCACAGGTATCTGGGGACCCCTTTTCCTTCCCAAGAGAAGCTCTCTGGCCCCACTCCCCCACGAGCCAGTTGTGATCCAGGAGCTGGGAATCCAGGGTGTGAAATTCTGGTTTTATGGCAATCATGCTGATCACAAAGATTATACCAACGATTCAGTCTAAGGCCAGCCCTCAGAGAGCCCTTAGTCTTGTGAAATTAACACACCATTATAATACAATGTGGGATATTTCGGGGAGAGGCACCTGGAATAATTTGGAGGGGAAGAGCTTACTAGAGAAATTTTCACCAGGATGGAGTCTTTAAGAATGAGTAGGAGGGACCCTGGCAAATAGAGGATGAAGAGTTTTCCTGGCAGAGAGGATTCCATGAGCAAAGGCTCCAGCCAGAAACAACATGCCGTATGGGGAGAATTGAAACGAATGTGGGTTGCAAGAAGCATAATGTTTATCCCGCAGTAGATGGATAAAATGAGACTGAAATGTCAGAAGGAGCCAGATTGAGTAGAGCCTTGAGTGCCAGGTCAAGAAGGTTGAACTAAACACTGAAGGCCATAGGGAGCCATGGGTGGTACTAGAGCAGTTGTGGCCCTAGTGAGGTATTCATTTCAGAAAGATACTTCTAGTAGTCCATGCAGAACATCCTTTAGACAGAGCATGCAGTGAGCCTGCTGGGGTGTTGGTCTGGGTGAAGGAAATTAGGACCTGAGCTGGGACAGGGATGATGTGTATGTGAGGACCAGTGTGCAAGGTGAATTGGTGTTACTGGGAGGGAGGAGGAGCTGAGCAGATATGCTGGTTCTGACTTGTGTGACCACACGGGTGGGTGGTGGTGCCACTGGGAGAGAAGACGACAGATGATAATGAGTACAGGACTCTGGTGTGGTCTCAGGACAGCTCTCAGTGATGGCCATCACTCTCCCTCTCGTCTTGCAGCTTTGGGGCCCAACCTGAAGACCCTCACAGTCACCTTCCCCATCTCCACCCTCTGGTATTCATCAGACAGGAGCAACAGCTCAGCCACATTCTACTCCACTGGGAGGGTCCTGCAGAGCCTGGTGAGACCCTGGTCCCAGCAGCTCCTGGTGGGTTAAATCCCACCCAGCCCCTCCCCCAACCCCTGTCTCTCCTCTCATCCTCCTCCTTCTTCCTCCCCAGCTGGATCCTTGTTCAAGAAGAGCAGCCTGGGCCTCTTCTCCTTGAGTTGCAGACTGGTCTCCCTGAGGTAAGACCCTCCCCTGAGCATTTGCCCCAAATGACCACTTTCGTGACCACCCCTCTCTCAGTCTCCCCACTGACCTCCCATTTCCTCCTTCCTGTTCTGGCCCCCACCCCAGAGGTTTCAGGACCTCTCTCTAGAGTCCCCACGTCCCTCTCTCCCCAGGCCTGAGAAGGATGGGGGAGCCACCGGTGTGGACACTGTCTGCACCTACCATCCTGATCCCGTGGGCCTCCATGCCTCTGTGCTGGGAGCTGAGAGTCTCCACCTGTCTGCTCTTCCTATGGGTGGCTCCAGGCTCTGCACCCTGGAGTTTATGCATGCAGAGAGAGCACCAGATGCATTTCCGCAGCATCAGCTCGAACCTCAGTAACCCGGAGCCCAGATGCTCGGAGTACACCGCCCTGCAGAGAGACACGCAGGACCAGGTGGGGTCTCCCCTCCTCCATCTCTCCTTGCCCTGAGGGCACCCTCATTCCTCCGCCTGACTTACATCTGTTACAATATTGTTTCAATCCTTCACTTTCCCTGCGTGTCTGGGTTCTCTCACTTTCCAGAGGTGATGTCCTAGCTGCCTTCCCCATTTCTCACGTGGGTAAACTGAAGCTCAGAAAGGGGAGTATTGTGCCTAAATCACACAATGAGTTAGGAGCAGAGCCAGGATTTGAAGTCAGGTCTCCCTTGCCCCAAGGTCTGAGATCTTTCCCTGGCTCCAGTGGCCCCCTGCATCCCCAGACCTCCATCTCACCCACTCTCCCTTGCATTTGTTCTAGGTCACCAAGCTCTACAGAGGCAGCCAGCTGTGAGACATATTCCACTCCTGCCTGGTCACCGACTTGATGTAGGTTGAGGAGATTGGAAGCATTGGCTGAGCTGGTGGCTGATGGCTCTGAGCTCCTGTGACACATCCTTGATCTGGAAGTCACTGACATGGTGCCCATTCTCCCCCACATCCCTGTCAGCTAATCCTACCATCTCCTTCCATAGGTTTTCAGGGGTTGAGAAAAGCATTAACATTTGGGGCCACCAACCTCCAGCATCCTCCTCCTCCTCCTCTTCTGGAGACTTTCAACAAATATCAGCAGTCTAACAGTGCTCTCCAATAGTGGAGCCACTAACCACATGGGGCAATTTAAATTTTTTATACTCCTGTTGGGATACGATTCACATATTGTGCGTGTGGGGGGGTGTATTTTTTAGGGTTTTCTATATACAATATCTTCTCTGCAAAACAAATAGTTTTACCTCTTCCCTTCCAATCTGGGTTTCTTTTATTCCTTTTTCTTGCCTAATTGCCCTCATTAGAACCTCTAGTACCTGTGATTAACATATGAGATGAGGGAAGACATCATTATCTTGTCCCTGGTCTTAGGGGGAAATTTTGAGTCTTTCACCATTGAATATGGTGTTAGCCGTGGGTTTTTCATCGATGCTGTTTATAGGTTGAGAAAGTTTTTTCTATTCCTAATTTGTTGAGTGTTTTCTTTTTTAGGCATGAAGGGCGTTGTATTTTGTGAAATTCTTTTCTATATATATGGTCGAGATTACGTGGTATTAGCCCTTACTCTATTAATATGGTGTATTACATAATCTAGTTTTCAGATATTAAGCCACCCCTCCAACTAGAGGTGAGAGATTCAGACGTTCTCAAGTCTGTCCTGGGTGTGCCACAGCCCTGAGCCCTTGTGGCCTTCTAGATGCCCACAAATACACTGGAGCTTTTCAAAGCCCCCTGTGGACATCTCATTCCCTCAATTTTTCTTCTAAGTTTTTGGGTCACCTCTTGCCTGCCTCGGCTGGTATCACTCCCTCAGGCAACTACAGTAGAAAACAATTAGCCCTGAATATTTTTATCAAGTATCCTGGGGACAGACTTTCCTCCCTGGGCAAGCTCTGAGTCAAGTAAAGTCAAGCCCTGAACATGGGGCTTTTTCGGGAAGCTGCCAGGCAGGTCAGCTAGTGAGAGTTCGATGGGGATGGGTCTTTTCAGAGCTCCAAACCCATTATGGCTGCTGGGCTGCTGGCTGTCTCAGCTACCATGGTTCTGAGACTGATGGTTTTCAAAGTTATGGAGGATATTGTGAGAGCAAGATGGGAATAGTGCAAGTTATAGTGCCACAAAGTTTGCTCCCTTTATCAAGATTCCACCGTGTGTCTTCACTAAACCCTCCTCAGATTCTTACAAGCCTTTGATTAATTTCTAGACTTCTGAAAAGATGATTTTGACCATTTTTACCAGTGTTCTCATTGTTTTTATGCATTTGCAGAAGTCCTTACTCCAAAGTTTCAAAAATGTTCTCCCTGTACTTATTTATTTATAAATTAATTACTTGAAATGAAATTACATGAGAAATTCAGTTCCTCACTCACACACACTAGCCACATTTTAAGTGCTCGATAACAACATGGGGCTAATAATGAGTGTATTTGGTAGTGCAGAAAGTGTTTACATTATTGCAAAAAGTCCTCTTGGACAGGACCCAGAAGCAGGGAATCTAGAATCAGGGTAGAATTCCAGGCACCCTTGTTCATCCTTTGTGCCCTTCCAGGTCTGTCCCCCATAGTAACCACACTGGAGTGGACTCCCTGTGTACCTTGCCACCTTGGTACGGAGACTGGACAGAGTTGCCATCTATGAGGAATTCCTGCGGCTGACCCAGAATGGTACCCAGCTGGAGAACTTGACTCTGGACAGGAAGAGTGTCCTTGGGGATGGTAAGGCTCCCTGGTCATTGTAAAAGGAAGTGAGGCCTTTCTGGGGACTCTGGATGCCTGGGGCTGAGAGATCATTGAACTTTCTCAGGCTGGCAGGAGGTGACATAGTCCCCCAGTCTTTACCCACCATTGAGAGAGAGAAAAGGACACCAGTGTAGTATAGGAGGCCCTCACCTTCTCCTAGACAGCTCTGTGACCTCAAACTAATCACCTCCCCTCTCTGGACTTTTGTTTCCTTATCTCTGCACTGAGAGCCACTGGGCCAGATGGTCAGTGAGGGACTCCAGCTGTGTGTGAAGCAGACTTACTGGTTTGGGGGTCATGTGGTTCCTGATCCACAGGATATAGTTTGCCAAGTCCCACTCTAGATGAGCACCAATGCGCTGGAACTTTCTGCAGTGGTGGAATGTTCTATCTGTGCTGTCCAGTGCATAGCTGCATGTGGCTGTTGAGTCCTCGAAGGATGGTATTGTGACTGGTCTTTATTGTTACTGATATTTAATGTTACTGAGGTACTAGAATTTGTATTTTATGTAACTAAAATTAATGTTAATTTAAAAAGAGACTTGTTGCTGCTGCATATCAGACAGCACACCTCTAAGAGGTTGTCTGGATAGAGGTACAAGTAGGGGGACCTGCACCCCTCCCCCCATGCCCACTGGGTGCTGTGTGTCCTACCCTCCTGGAGTTTATGTTGTAGCTGGCAATAACAAGAATAGAGAATTGAAATTTATCAATTATTTGATGTGAACAAACTCATACTTGCAGGTGGAAATCAGAGAAGACTTCCTGCAGGATATTACATTGTAGCTTAATCCTAGAAAATTAATATTAAGCAAATAGATAAAGGAGAAGGGGATGAATGTGTTTCTAGGCACGGAAGAACACTTTTGAGTGGGAATTTACAAATTTAGAGAGATCCCATAGGCTTGCCAACTGTGATGACCCATTCTCCCCCCGGCCGTCATAAGAAAGTCCAGCCCAAATGCAGTCCTCTGTGCCCAGAGGTATGAATTTGGTTTAATTTATTACATTTTTGTTCTGTGATAATGGTCTTGGATTTTGTAGCAAAGTGTGCTCACTTTTTAGAGATGGAAACTAAAATGGGTTGAAACATCATGATGTCTACTTGACTTTAATATTTCATTGAAAACATGGTAGGAATCAAGGGTGGCAAGTGTTAATAGTTTATACATTGATGAAATATTGTTTTAATTAGATGGAATATACATGGTTAAATTAGATGATGGATGTTTATGAGACTGTTCCGTTTATTTTTCTGCGTCTAAAAAGTTTAATTAAAAAGAGTGAAACATTCACATGCCTTCTCCATTTCATTCATTTCCAGAATATTCTCCCAATAGAGATGACACCTTGACTGATAAGCCTGGTAAACCTGCAGGAAGCCCCAGCCCACGGTAGGGGGCGAGCATCTTGATGCTGTGCCTCATCTAAGAGAACCATGAGCACAGCATCTTGGATGATGAGGAGAGTTGGCCAACCCTTGTCAAGGATGGTTGAGGCACAGTGGGGTCAGCAGGAGCCTTGGGGCGATGACAGGAGGTGGCTCACCCCAGCACATGTCTCCCCAGACCACCCTGTCTGGGCCCTCATCCTCGGCTGTTTGGCGGGAATCCTGGTGCTCATCACAGGCCTGATCTGCTGTCTGCTGGTAAGCCATGACGTGTTGCTTGTCTTCTTACTATTGGGTTGTAAGACCTCTTTATATATTAAAAATACACATCCTTTTCTAGGGATATGTTTTGCAGATGTTTTCTCCCAGTCTGTGTGTGGCTTGCCTTCTCCTTCACTACATGAGTCATTGGGGAAATGTAAGTGACAGTCATCATGAGATTCCACCATACTTGAGAATGGCTATAATTAAAAAAACTGACTATAGCAAGTGTTGTTGAAGATGTCAAGTCACTGAAACTCTCATCGAGTGCTGGTGAAAAATAGCTTGGATGCATCTTTAATAATTATATACGTCTACCCAGCCATTCCTCCCCTAGGAATCCATCCAAGGGAAATAAACCCGTATGTCTATACACAGACTTGTACACACATGTTGATAACAACCAATTTATAGTAGACAAAAACGGAAAACAACCCAAATGTCCATCTACTGGTGAACGGATACACAAAGTGTGGTATATCCCCACAGTGGAATACTATTCAACCATAAAAAAGAATGAATTATTTTTTTTCTTTTTTAATTATTTTATTGAAATTATAAAGGGTTTTAACATTGTGTAATTTCGGGTGTTCATTATTATCTGTGAATTTCTGTATAGACTGCATCCTACTCACCACCAGTAGTCTAACTTTTATCCATCACCATGCATATGTGCCCCTTTAACTCTTTCACACAACCCCCAGCCCCAGCCCCCAGCCCCTCTGGTAAGCACTAATCTGTTCTCTTTATCCCTGTATATGTTTATCTTCTACATATGAGTGAAATCAGGCATATTTGTCTTTGTCTGGCTTATTTCATTTAACTTCATACCCTCAAGGTCCATCCAGGTTGTTGCATACAGGATGATCTTGTCTTTTTTTTCTGGCTTAGTAGTATTCCATTGTATATATACCACATCTTCTTTATCTATTCATCTGTAGCAGGGCACTTGGGTTGCTTCCATGTCTTGGCTATTGTAAATAATGCCGCAGTGAACACAGGGGTGCATAAATCTCTTTGAATTGTTGATTTCAATTTCTTTGGATAAATACCCAGTAGTGGGATAGCTGAAAGGTATGCTATTTCTATCTTTAAGTTTTTGAGAAATCTCCATACTGTTTTCCCTGGTGGCTGCACCAGTTTGCATTCCCACCAGCAGTGTGTGAGGGTGCCCTTTTCTCCTTATCCTCTCCAACATTTGTTATTTTTTGTCTTGGGAATTATAGCCATTCTGACAGGTGTAAGGTGATCTCTCATTGTAGTTTTGATTTGAATATCCCTAACAATTAGTGATGTTATACATCTTTTCATGTGTCTGTTGACCTTTTGTATATCTTCTTTGGAAAAATGTCTGTTCATATCCTCTGCCCATTTTTAGATTGGATTATCTGTTTTTTTGTTGTTGGGTTGTATGAGTTGTTTATATATTTTGGAGATTAACCCCTTGTCAGATATATGATTTGCAAATATTTTATCCCAGTTGGTGGGTTGTCTTTTCCTTTTTTTTTTTTTTTGTGAGGAAGATCAGCCCTGAGCTAACATCCGTGCTAATCCTCCACTTTTTTTCTGAGGAAGACCGGCTCTGAGCTAACATCTATTGCCAATCCTCCTCCTTTTTTTTTTCCCCAAAGTCCCGGTTGATGGTTGTATGTTATAGTTGTAGATCCTTGTAGTTGATGTATGTGGGATGCGGCCTCAGCATGGCCGGACAAGAGGTGCGTCTATGCGCATCCGGGAACCGAACCTGGGCTGCCAGTAGCGGAGCACGCGCACTTAACCACTAAGCCACGGGGCCGGCCCTGTCTTTTCGTTTTGTTCATCATTTCCTTTGCCTTGCAGAAGGCTTTTAGTCCCATGTAGTCCCATTTGTATATTTTTTCTTTTCTTTCCCTTGCCTGAGTAGACATGGTATTGGAAAAGATGCTGCTAAGACCGATGTCAAAGACTGTACTGCGTATATTTGCTTCTAGGAGTTTTATGGTTTCAAGTGTTAGATTCAAGTCTTTTATCCATTTCGAGTTAATTTTTGTGTATGGTAGAAGATAATGATCTACTTTCATTCATTTGCATGTGGCTGTCCAGTTTTCCCAACAGCATTTATTGAAGAGACTTTCCTTTCTCCATTGTATGATCTTGGCTCCTTTGTCAGAGATTAACTGACCACAGATGTGTGGTTTTTTTTCTGGGCTTTCAGTTCTGCTCCATTGATCTATGAGTCTGTTTTTGTGCCAGTACTGTGCCATTTTGATTACTATAGCTATGTAATATATTTTCAAGTTAGGATTGTGATGCCACCAGCTTTGTTCTTTCTTCTCAGGATTTCTTTGTCTATTTGAGGTCTTTTGTTATTCCATATATATTTTAGGATTCTGTGTTCTGTTTCTATGAAGAATGTCATTGGGATTCTGATTGGGATTGCTTTGAATCTGTAGATTACTTTAGGTAATATGGACATTTTAACTGTGTTTATTCTTCCAATCCATGTGCATGGAATATCTTCCCATTACTTCAGGTCATCATTGATTTCTTTCAATAATGTCTTATAGTTTTCATTGTATAGGTCTTTAACCTCTTTGGTTAAATTTATCCCTAGACACTTTTTTCTTTTTGTTGCAATTGTAAATGGGATTGTATTCTTGAGTTCTCTTTCTGTTAGTTCATTGTTAGGGTATAGAAATGCAACTGCTTTTTGTAAGTTGATTTTGTACGCTGCAACTTTGCTGTAGTTGTTGATTATTTCTAATAGTTTTCTGATGGATTCTTCAGGGTTTTCTATATTTACAATCATGTCATCTGCAAACAGCAAGAGTTTCATTTTTTCTTTTCCAATTGGGATTCCTTTTATTTCTTTTTCCAGTCTAATTGCTCTGGCCAAAACCTCCAGTACTATGTTGAATGCGAGTGGCGAGAGTGGGCACCTTTGTCTTCTTCCTGTTCTCAGAGGAATGGCTTTAAGTTTTTCGCCATTAAGTATGATGTTGGCTGTGGGTTTGTGATATATGGTCTTTATTGTGTTGAGGTACGTTCCTTCTATACCTATTTTATTGAGAGTTTTTATCATAAATGGATGTTGGATCTTGTCAAATCCTTTCTCTGCATCTGTGGAGAGGATCATGTGATTTTTATTCCTCATTTTCTTAATATGGTGTATCACATTGATTGATTTGCGGATGTTGACCCATCCCTGCATCTCTGGTATAAATTCCACTTGATCATGGTATATGATCTTTTTAATATACTGCTGTGTTCGATTTGCTGATATTTAGTTGAGGATTTTTGCATCTGTGTTCATCAGTGATATTGGCCTGTAATATTCCTTCTTTGTGCTGTCCTTGCCTGCTTTTGCTGTCAGAGTGATGTTGGCCTCATAGAATGAATTAGGAAGTGTTCCATCTTCTTCAACTGTTTGGAATAGTTTGAGAAGCATAGGTATTAAATCTTGTTTGAATATTTGGTAGAATTCTCCAGAGAAGCCATCCGGTCCTGGACTTCTGTTTTTTTGGGAGGGTTTTGATGACCATTTTGATCTCTTTACTTGTGATTGGTCTGTTCATTTTCTCTATTTCTTCTTGATTCAGTTTTGGGAGGTTGTAAGAATCTAAGAATTTATCTATTTCTTTTAGGTTATCGAAATTGGTGGCATGTAAATTGTTCAGTGTATTCTCTTATTGTCCTTTTTATTTTATTATTTTTTTAATAAAGATTTTATTTATTTATTTTTTCTCCCCAAAGCCCCAGTAGATAGTTGTATGTCATAACTGCACATCCATCTAGTTGCTGTATGTGGGACGCTGCCTCAGCAGCGGTGCATCGGTGCATACCCGGGATCCGAACCCTGGCCGCCAACAACGGAGTGCACGCACTTAACCGCTAAGCCACGGGGCCGGCCCAAACAATTTTTTTTTTTTTAAAGATTTTATTTATTTATTTTTTCCCCCAAAGCCCCAGTAGATAGTCGTATGTCATAGCTGCACATCCTTCTAGTTGCTGTATGCGGGACTCAGCCTCAGGATGGACGGAGAAGTGGTGCCTCGGTGCGTGCCCAGGATCCGAACCCGGGCCGCCAGCATCGGAGCGCGTGCACTTAACCACCAAGCCACGGGGCCGGCCCATCTCTTATTGTCCTTTTGATTTCTGTGGTATCTGTTGTAATTTCTCCTCTTTAATTTCTAATTTTAGGTCTTTGAGGCTTCTCTCTTTTTTTCTTAGTGAGTCTGGCTAAGGGTCTGTCAATTTTGTTTCAGTCTTCTCAAAGAACCAGCTCTTTGTTTCATTGATCCTTTCTACTGTTTTTTTAGTCTCTGATTCATTTATTTCTGCTCTAATTTTTATTATTTCCTTCATTCTGCTGACTTTGGGCTTCATTTGTTCTTCATTTTCTGGTTCTATTAGGTGTAGTTTAAGGTTACTTATTTGGTATTTTTCTTGTTTGTTGAGGTGCGCTTGCATTGCTATGAATTTCCTTCTTAGAACTGCTTTTGCTGCATCCCATAAGAGTTGTTTGGTTGTCTTTTCATTTTCCTTTGTCTTCAGGTATTTTTTGATTTCTCCTTTGATTTGTTCATTGATCCAATGGTTCTTCAGTCGTGTGTTCTTTAGTCTCCACATATTTGTGACTTCCCCATCTTTTTTCTTGTAGTTGATTTCTAGTGTCATAGCATTATGGTCAGAAAAGAAGCTTGATATGATTTCAATCTTAAATTTATTCAGGCTTGCCTTGTTTCACAACATATGGTATATCTTTAAGAAGGTTCCATGTGCACTTAAGAAGAATGTGTATTCTGCTGTTTTGGGAGGGTATGCTCTCTATATATCAATTAAGTTCATCTGATCATATGTTTCATTTAATTCCACTATTTACTTGTTGCCTTTCTCTGCATGATCTATCCATAGATGTAAGTGGGTTGTTCAGGTCCCCTGCTATTATTGTGTTGCTGTTAATTTCTCCCTTTAGGTCTATTGATAGTTGCTTTATATTCTTTTGTGCTGCTGTGTTAGGTTCATATATCTTTATAAGTGTTATGTCCTCTTGGTGGAAAGTCCCCTTTATCATTATATACTGCCCCTCTTTGTCTCTCATAGTCTTTTTTTATCTTGAAGTCTGCTTTGTCTGATATAAGTATGGAAACACCTACTTTCTTTTATTTGCCATTTGCTTGCAGTATTGTCTCCCATCCATTCATTCTGAGCCTGTTTGTTTTTTGTGCTCAGATGTGTTTCCTGGAGGCAGCGTATTGTTGGGTCTTGTTTTCTAATCCACCCCACCACTCTGTGTCTGTTGATTGGAGAATTCAATCGATTTACATTTAGAATGATTATTGATACATGAGGGCTTAATCCCACCTAATCTATATTTCCATTGTTTCTCTTCCTTTGTGTTTCTGACTACCATTTCATTTTGGGGGTTTTCTGTGGAGGTTTTATCTTTTTTTATGATCTATGGCTCTGCTCTGACTTTTTGTTTGCTGGTTACTGTGAGGTTTGTATGAAGATCTCATAGATGACATAGTCCATCTTCTGAGAGACTCTTATCTCCATTAGTCTAAGCAGGTTCCATCCCTTTCCTCTTCTCCTTCTGAGTTATTGTTGTCACAAGTTATTTATTTTTGTGTTGTGCATTTGTGACTAAGCTGAAGTGTTTATAGTTACTTTTGATGCTTTCCTTCCCTTCTTCTTTTAAGTTATAATTAAGTATTTGCTACCCTGTTGTGAAGCAGAGCTGTAGCTTTCTGATTTTGTCTGTCTATTTATCTCTTTGCTCAAAGCTTTGTAGACATTTGCCTTCTTTTTGTTTCAGGTATGAGGGCGTTCTTGATCATTGCTTGTATGGGAGATCTAGTGGCGATGAACTCCCTCAGCCTTTGTTTATCTGGGAAAACTTTTATTTCTCCATTGTATCATAAGGATCGTTTCACTGGATAGAATATTCTTGGCTGAAAGTTTTTGTCTTTCAGTATTTTTAATATATCATTCCATTCTTTCCTTGCCTGTAAAGTTTCTACCAAGAAACATGCTGAAAGCCTGATAGGGGTTCATTTTTAGGTTATTTTCTTCTGTCTTGCTTCCCTTAATTTTTTTTCTTTGCCATTGGCTTTTGCCAATTTTACTATTATATGCCTTGGAGAAAGTCTTTTAGCATTGATGTAATTAGGCATTCTGTTGGCTTCATGTATTTGTAAGTCCGGTTCTTCCCCAGATTTGGGAAGTTCTCAGCTATTATTCTTTGAACAAGCTCTCTGCTCCTTTCTCCCTCTTTTCTCCCTCTGGAATACGTATAATTCTTAGGCTGCTTTTATAATTGAGTCATATATTTCTCCAAGAATTCCTTCATTTTTTAAAAATCTGAGTCCTCTCTCTTCGTCCATTGGAAGCATTTCTATATTTCTATCCTCTAAATCACTAATTCTTTCATCCATAACATCAGATCTATTTTTTAAGGATTCTAGATTCTTTTTTATCTCATTAATTATGTTCTTCATATCCAGAATTTCTGCTTTTTTTTTAATAGTTTCATTCTTTTTGCTGAAGTATTCCTTTTCCTCATTAATTTTATTTTGAGTTCATCGAACTGTCTGAACATTCTTGTAACTTGGTGAGTTTCTTTATGACAGTTATTTTGAATTCTCTGTCATTTAGATTGTAAATTTCTGTGACTTCAAGGTTGGTTTCTGGAGACTTGTCATTTCCTTCTGCTTTGAATTTTTACTGTAGTTTCTTATGGTGTTTGATGAACTAATCTTTTGCCTGCATATTTGTGGTAGTATCAGGTCACAGATTCCACCTGCTACCACTGTGGGGGAAGCATGAGCTGTGTTTCTGATCCCACCCCATATGCTGGAAGTTGCATGGGTACCGTGGGTGTTCCTACCCGCTGAGAAAGCATTCACACTGGGCTCAGAGTTGCCGCCACACGGAGGCACGTACCCAGTTGTGTGACCACAGCACTACTATGGGTATTTGTGCCATCTAGGAAAGCATTTGCATGTGCACATATATCTGCTGTTGCCTTTTCTTATGCTCATGCCAGCCTCTGTGCTTGGTGGGTGGGTCTTCTTCAAGGGTTCTGAGCATTGGCCAATCATTGGGACTCCAGTGGCACGGTGGGCTTTCCAACCATCCAGGAAAGCATTCATGCGTGGGTCCAGGGCTGCTGCCAACCCCTCCCAGAGTTGCACCAAGGCGCCTTCCTACTTTTGGGGATGCAGCAGTACTATTGGCTCTCATGCCAACCTGGGAAGTGCTCGGGTGTGTGCACAGTGCTGCCAGGGAAGGGATGGGGATAGGAATGAATTCATAGTACATGCAGTGACAAGCATAAATCTCAGAATAATTATGCTGAGTGAAAGAAGCCAGTAAAAAAATGAGTACATAGTATATGATCCCATTTATAAAAATTCTTGGAAAATACAGGAAAATCTATAGGGACATATACCGGATCACTGTTTTTGCCTGGGAATGAGAATGTGTTTGCAAACGGCAGGAAAGGAGGAATTAAAATGAGCATGAGGAAATTTGGGGAGGATGGGCATTCCTTTTCTTGATTGTGGTGTTGGTTGACTAAGTTATAATCAAAATGTATCAAATTGTTCACTTTAAATGTATGCAGTTAATTGTATGTCGTTAATACCTCAATTAAGTTAGAACATGTAGGGGAAAGAGAGGAAGAGAGAGCCAAGAGAGGGAAAAGGGAAGGAAAAGAAGGACTGAGGGTGAAAATTAAGTGGACAAAAGGAAGAGGGAGACACAGGAGACATCGGGTCTCTGTGACTTTGACATCTCCTTCCCCTGGAGTCTCCCATACTGGGCAACTGACTGGAACATTCTGATGTGCTCTCCTCACCTCACAAGTCACTGTCTGCCAGCGGAAGAAGGAGGGCGACTATGAGGTCCAGTGACGGCGCCTGGGCTATTACCTGCCTCATGGCAACCTATGGAAGCTGCGATGACTAGATCTGACTAGATCTGAGGTCCCCTTTTCCCAGCTTGGGTCCAGAGGAGCTTGGCTGGAACAGAATGAAATCACATTGGATGGACTCAGGCTCCAAGCCTTTCTAGACTTGGCCCCTGACTGGCTCACAGGGGCCTAAGCTGAAAGATTTCACCTTCTTTAAGTCCTGAAAGTAACTGCAACTTCTGTCCTGTGGTGTCACACCAGTTCATCCCTCAGGGACACCAGAATTGGTGAAACCAGCTCAGACATTGCCATCATGTAAAATCGAATCTCCACTTCAGTGCAAGGTTTCCCTTCTCTTAGGAAACTTTGGAACATCCCTCCCCTTGACTCTGTGCAGCCATCACACCCCTCTCGGTTCCTCCATATTCCTCCCCCACTGAAGGCCTGGCAGTCTCAAGTTCCCCTTTTCTGCTTCATTCTCTGAAGCTCAGATTCACCAGGACTTCCAGATCAATCTCCCTCGATGGCTCCTCTCCCCACTCATGGGTCCTCCATGACGGGAAACAGGCCAAGATGGGAGGAGTGGGTGAGACATGACTCTGCAGTCACCTTGGGCCTTGGGAGCTGAAATGACTAGGTGTCTGGGAAGCCTGAATCCCAGAGTAACACCAAGGCTCTGGGAAGAGAGTATCTGCTCTGGATGTAAAAGTGAATAAAACTCGGGGGGAGAAATCTGAGGGAAAAGAAAGAGTCTTTTTTCATCTTTCTCTGTACAGAGTCCAACTAGCCTCACAGCAGAGGCTCCCCAAAAAGCAGCCCAGAGCATCCCAAGCATGAGGCAGGCTGCGCTGTTCTGCTGTGGGTCTGTGGGAACAGATTACATTATCTGCACACACTGTGCAGATGACCACAGCTGAAGATACCCAAGGGCTGAGAATTAAAGTCATGGTCATGCCACTCTCTCAGACTTTTTGTGTGTGAGCTTCATATTCTCAATCTTAAGCAGTGATTCTCTGAGAATGCACACTCTGAGGATTATAATGATTAATAATATTAATATATTATTATTATACATTGCCTACATTATACACTGTACATTATAATTATAAATTAACGTATAATTATTATTATACATTAATATATTATTATATATTACATTATTATAATAATATCATTATAATGATTAATAATAATCATTATTGATTATTTAATTTCTGCTAAGCAACATGACTGGCATGCTCTGCGTGTATTATCTCAGTTACAGTCACCATTTTTAGGGTTTTATTCCCATTTTAAGCTAAAGATATGGAGGCTCAGAAATATTAAATAACTTGACAAAGAAGGAAAAAAATTACTCCAAAGCTAAATTAAATGCCTATTCAAACTATGTGTCAAAGAAAGAAAGACGTTATCTGACCTACAAACAGACTCAAAGTTGACCTCCCACAGGCCTGCAGTGAAAGAACTGGTAAAGAATGTACATCAGGAAGAAGAAATGTGAACCCAGGAAAACATAACAGGAGTCACGAGGAAAGGAAAAAACAGTCTGTCTAATTTAGTATTAGTTTTAAAACAAGACATTAAAAACACATTCGAACCAAAATTCCAGATGATTACCACATGGAAGAATAGAGGAGAGAAGATTTAGCTAAAAAATAACTCATTTTTTAGGGAAGATATAAGTACTAAGATACTCTATTATTGTTTAACACATTGTTCTCAGAAACTGATAAATCTGTGGGACAAAAGTAAGTAATGATAAAGAGGATTTGAAGAGTGCAACGTACTCGATCAGGCAAATAGACAAATCCCAACACACTGGCTTATTGTGAGACTTGTGATGCTGAAAACAGTCATTCTCCTGAGAGCATGATACCACAATGGCATATCAATTTTCATGAATCAAATTTCCAACACATATAAATCTAAAAAAAGGGACAATCCAGTATTTCATTATATGCAACTGTGATTCAACATGCAACAAATACCAGAAAAATAGAGACCCAGAAGTAGGTGTCTTTTTTGAGAAGACAGATATAACAGCTCTTTAGTGAAATATGTTGGAATCTATTGGAATATTACACAAAAAGGACAATCCATTTGGACTAGGTAGGTTTTCTCTGTGACTGTGAGGGCAAAACTCTAAAGAATCCCCTGACTGTAATAACTTTCTGTTGATCTTAAAATACAAATGCATAACACTCAGGAAAGGAAAATGAGAGAACAAAATGAGAAGAAAAGCTCTCCTTTCTCTCCTCACCTGAAACCCAATCTCTCACCTCAGAAGGATCACTGTCTGTATCTTCTCTGTCATGCAAAGGAATCAAAGAAAAGAAAACTATTGGTATATATTAAAGTCTCAAGAGCTCAAAGCAAGAAGACATCAGGAGCCCTGCAGAGGCATTAATGTAGTGTGAGCTCCATGTCATCTGCACCGTCTTGTCTTTTCTTCATCGTGTTTGTCGGGACGTCCTTCTTGGCCCCTCACTCTCCCTGCCTCGCTAGCAAGTCTCTCTGCCTCAGTGCTACCGCCAGTCTCTCTCTTGCCGTCTTCACTTTTTTTTTCCTGTTTCCTGATATCCTCCTCAGTCACCAGAAGTTGTTTGCAAAGGAGCTGTGGGATGTACAGACCAGCTCCTGGGATCGTCTCTGCTGAATCTGAAGACCAGGCAGGGGTGGGCATGGGGCTGGAGTTCAGACCACCTGTGAACACACCTGGCAGGGATGCATCTGTGCAACTAGTTGCAAGACTCAGCAGGGCTTTGGCAAGGTCCAAAGGACTTAACAGTTCTCCTGCACTCTGCAGGCCTGGAGATACAGGAAAGATCTCCTTTCCTTCTGCCAGCAGAGTTGTTGGGGTTGCTCCGACGTTTCCTCCCATTGATGGCATCTGACCTCTTTGCCAGGATAGGATGTGATTCTAGTAACTGGCCTCTTGAATATGTAACTGGACATCCTCAAAGGGATGGAGATGCTCAAACCAGGCTTTGGGTTGGATTGGTTTCCACAATCATGTCGCTTCCTCTGTGATGATTTGACCCTCATACTTCTTTTCCTCTTACCCTATAAAAATAAATTGTGAATGTGGATCAGAGTGATAAATGAAGCCTGCTTTCCCAGGACAATTATGTCAGATGCCTTGTACTTCTACCCTCCCTCTTTCCCTGTGGGGATTAATCTGACCTGTGTCCTGGGACATCATCAAAGAGATTTGGGTAAAGAACAGAAAGCTCGAGGTCAAAACTCAGGACTACGGCAGGTCATTTCTTCTCCCTCATGTTGTTAGACACTTATGAGTATGACTTTATTCTCTTTTTGTCCTTGTCACTCTCAACAAGAAAAGCCCTGGTGCCCCCTGTCAGGACACACGGTCCCCAGTCTTTTTCTAAATCCCAAATGGTACCATTCTTCTGTACTATATGACTATTCATTTGATTAACCCATTGACCACTTGGTGTTCATAGCTCCATTAGAGCTTAAATCAGTAGTGAAATTATCATCCACCCCACTCCTAGTGACTCTTATTTGACGACTGTGAACATTAAATCTCAGTACAGAGAATGTATGAAAAAACTCAACTTCCAAATGGAGATTGTGCTGAGAGTGGGAAGTACACACTGGATTTATGAAACCCAGGAAAAAAAGGTAAACTTTCTCATTATTAATTTTTGTATAGACTGCACCCACATTGATGATATCTTGGTTCTAGTGGGTTAAAATATACTATTAAAATTAGCTTCACCTGTTTGCTTTCATTTTTTAAAATGTGGCTATGAAGAAAAAAATTAAATTCTATAATATAGAGTGCTTAATGTTACTATTGGACAGTGCCGAGGAAGCCACCAGTGAAAAGAAAGTCTGGAGAAAGTGGTTAGGGAAATTTTTTCCCTAGAAAAGGAGTCTACACTGGCCCACAGTGCAAGATGCAGCAAAAACTGTCATACACACACACACACACACACACACACACACACACACACTGACAGAATGAAACAAACCTCTTCCCAGAGTCACCACTTCTCACATGGCATGAGGTTGCACTCCTACTTAGTCCTAAATGCACTAATCTCAAGAAAGAAGGCAGAAGTCAAGGTAATTTACCAGTTAGGAAGATCTAAAACCAGAGACCAAAGCTCAAGATATGTGGTGAATTTCCTGTCGTGGCTTCTGTTATTTATTAAATATGTTAGGGAGACTTTTCCAAGGAGAGTTGTTTTAAAACTCACTTTTTCTTTACTATGTAAAAACAGACAGGCTATGTAAAGAATAATTACTCTAGCCAATCAATGAAAAGGAGATGATAGAACACTAATACCCTTATTATAAGTCACTACTGGATTAGAGAGTCAGGGAACAGCTGACATTGGGTTAACTTGGCCTTAATTAGGCTGATTCTGATTTCATGACCATTATATTGATTGTATTATGCTAGAACCTATGAAATTTCTCAGCGCCCCTACTATTTAACCACCAAGGCCCACCAACCAGACCAGTTCTTGCTGACACATCCCCTGCCTCCATCCCTTCTGAAAACACCTGGAGGATTTTCCCCAAATCCCACTCTGTCCCTTCGCTCTTCTACCTGCCCCAGGGCCAGGGAATCATTTTCTCCAAGGCTCAGCCTCTGCGTGTGCCCAGCTCTGGGGATGGCACGTCTCCCTCGAGTGAAGACAAGGATCAGAGTGCAGACCCTGTGAGCTGCAGCAATTGGACAAAGACTGGGGTTTGCTGACAGAAAAGAACCTTTAGTGGGCACGGTTACTAGGGTCTAAGAAGCCCCAGTGATTCCTCCAGGGAATGTGATGCAGGACAGAGCAGGAATGTCTGCATGTGGTTCAGCTTGGGAATGCCTGTAGGGTGACATAGGTGACATTGGTAATGCATTCGCCAATGTTGTTCACTCATTTATTCATCGTATGTCATGGAGTGCTTTCTACATACATCCAGGCAACAGTCTCACACTCTGGGGCTCACAGGCAGTGTCAGAAGAATTTCTAAATTTTATTTCTAATATATAGGTACAGCACTGGCAATACACTAGGTGTTCCAAGCATTTTTCAAACATTAACTCCTTTAATACTCTCCATAAACCTACAAAGTAGGTATGCTGATCATTATTGCCAACTGAGAGATGAAGAAACTGAGGCACCAATCAGGTAAATAACTCTGCCAATACAAATACCTAGTAAGGGATGCAGCTGGAATTTGGACATGAGGAGTTAGCTCCATAGTCTGCGCTCTTAACAGTGACATTTACTCTCTAAAGACTTCACATCATGAAAAAATTTGATCAGTTATCCATTTTCTTGGTGCATTGAGTAGCCACACTATTTTATATGTGTCTGAAAAACAGGATACCTGCGTAGAAACTACTGCACATACACACTCAAATTACATCTACCAATGTCCCCAGTCCCTGAAAATTAATACAGAGAACATTTCAGAATGTTTCTTGCCCAGGTTGGGAGAATTCTGAGGAAATTTCGGTGTTACTGTAAGAAGCTGAGGACAGGTTGGGAGTGGGTCTCAGGGGAAAGGTGTCCTCAGGAGTCACCATTGAATGACAACATTGATGGGAAGGTCTCAGCAGTGCCTGAATTCAGGATATGGTGGTGATTTAACTTTGTGCATATCTTCTGGCTGTGGGATTATGGTGATGCAGCACAGGGCGAGGGGATGGTTCACTGTGTTCTTGGGGGAAACCAGACCCATGAAAGAGAGGAAATGAAAGTTTCCTTAAACAATGGACTCGTGGTGGGAAAAATTTGGCCTGGAAGAGACAGTCGTGTGACTGGTATTACCAGAAGGAGTTGCCTCAGCTTCCGACAAAGCAGACAGCTCTTCCTCATGCACTCATTTTATCTCTATGGGAGGAAGGATGCGCAAAACATGTAATGCTCTTCTGATGGGAGATAGGTGATGGTAGAGACTGTGCTAGGTGCTTCTGAAAGGCCTCCCTGAGGCATTTCAGAACTTTGCTGTGACCAGAATGACAAGTGTTAGCACCCCTGCCTAGGTCTGGGAACAGTTAGTGTGACAAGGAGAAGGCGCCCTGGTGCAGGGATTCAAAGGAAGAAGTGAGTTTGACTAGGGAAGGTCAGAAATGTGGCCAGTGTGACAATGGCCAAACTGGGCAAGACCCTCCTCTAGGGAGTCGGGGAGGCATGGCCTTCCTAGTGCTCAGGCTAAGGCCCCAGGGAGAAATAAAACATGGAGGGCACGCGTGAGACCCTTAGCCGGGGCTCAGAGGTGGCACACCCTGCCCACCTCGCCTACCTCTCCATGGGCCCTTCTTTCTCTGGCCGCTCCGGGAGCCCTGCGGGCTTGGGTTCAACCCCCCACACACCGCACAGGCCAAGGGCGCATGCGCGACCGCCGGGGCCTAGGGCTGGCCTCGGGGGTGTCCTCAGTGAAGGCCCCGCCCTCACTCCAGGCTCTGACCCAGCTGCAGCTCTTCCATCGCCGCCCTTCTGGACTGGGCTTCAGCTGTCTCCCTCCCCTCCCCCACTCCCACTCAGCTTGCAGGCCGCTTCCCTGCCTTGAAAGCATGGCTCTGGCCCTGAGGGCCACAGACCTACTGGGCTTCAAGCTCAAGGCTCTGCCTGGGCCTGCTGCTTCGGCCAGGGGCTCATTTTTTCCTGGAAAGACAAAGCCATGGCCTCACCCCACGCCTGCACTTTGCCACGGCAGGCAGCCCAGATGTAGGAAAGGCTCTGTGGACTCAGAAGTGCCGAGACAGGCAGATGGCACCAGAGGGTTTGGGGGCCAGGGCGCAACTGGGCTAGCCCCTCCTCCCGGGAGTCGGGGAGGCCCGGCCTTCCTAGTGCCCAGGCCACGGCTCCGGGGAGAAACTCGCCATGGAGGGCACGCAGGAGGCCCTCTGCCTGAGGTGGCAGGTGTCACGCCAGGGCCACTGCAAGCCTGGCTCGGCTTGCCTGCTTTCTCCAAAGGAGGCTGGCCGACCAGCCGAACCTGGCACCTGGGCCAGGCCCCTTCCAAGGGGACGAGTTCCAGAGGCTAGAGCCCTGGGGGCGGCTGCCAAGTCTCCTGGGGCGTGTGCTGGGCCCCCGTCAGAGGAGGAAGCAGCCTGGTAAACGGTGTGCCAGGCCTGAGATCTGGAGGCCTCCCACAGCCGGGTCCCTGTCCTGCCCAGGCCCCCCGAGGGAGGACGATGGTCGGGCAGTGGCGAGCAGGGTGGGGCTGGCGCCGAGCCTGCCCTTGGATGCCCCGGGGAAGGGCGCCGGGGGATGGGCTGCCCCTGGCCAGGTCTGAGGGACCGACCCAGCTCGGGGCTGTCGGGGGCAGAGAGAGAACCCCCCTCCGCCCTTTCCCTTCAGGTTCTTAGGGCTGGCCAAATCCTTCCCAAGACAGCTTGTCTGGAGAAAATCAGACCCAGCTGAAGAACATGTGTCCATGGGGGAAACCCGGGAAACTGAGTCTCCCCACACAATAGCAGACATTCTCATCTTGCATCCTCTCCTGAGCTAATGATAAATGTGGATGTCCCGGGTGGGCCTGTGGAATGGGAGAGGGGAGGAAGTCTATTGTCATGCAGAGGGACATGGAAAGACTTGTCTGAAGCTTATCCCCTGCACTGGGGTCAGGTCGGGAAGGGACGGCACAGAGGTGAGCAGGAACCAACCTGCCTCTCTGTGGTGGGGCTGACACCGGGGCAGGCGTGGGGGTGATGGCTGGAAGTGGGATGGCGCGTGAGTTGGCACCAGCCAGCGGTGGAGGCAGAGACTCAGAGGTCAGGGATCTCTCTCTCTGTCTCTGTCTCTGTCTCCCTCAGGGAGCTGAGGAGAGTAAGGTGGCGCCCCCTGCCCACCTCGCCTACCTCTCCATGGGCCCTTCTTTCTCTGGCCGCTCCGGGAGCCCTGCGGGCTTGGGTTCAACCCCCCACACACCGCACAGGCCAAGGGCGCATGCGCGACCGCCGGGTCCTAGGGCTGGCCTGGGGGGGGGGGGTCCTCAGTGAAGGCCCCGCCCTCACTCCAGGCTCTGACCCAGCTGCAGCTCTTCCATCGCCGCCCTTCTGGACTCGGCTTCAGCTGTCTCCCTCCCCTCCCCCACTCCCACTCAGCTTGGAGGCCGCTTCCCTGCCTTGAAAGCATGGCTCTGGCCCTGAGGGCCACAGACCTACTGGGCTTCAAGCTCAAGGCTCTGCCTGGGCCTGCTGCTTCGGCCAGGGGCTCATTTTTTCCTGGAAAGACAAAGCCATGGCCTCACCCCACGCCTGCACTTTGCCACGGCAGGCAGCCCAGATGTAGGAAAGGCTCTGTGGAGTCAGAAGTGCCGAGACAGGCAGATGGCACCAGAGGGTTTGGGGGCCAGGGCGCAACTGGGCTAGCCCCTCCTCCCGGGAGTCGGGGAGGCCCGGCCTTCCTAGTGCCCAGGCCACGGCTCCGGGGAGAAACCCGCCATGGAGGGCACGCGGGAGGCCCTCTGCCTGAGGTGGCAGGTGTCACGCCAGGGCCACTGCAAGCCTGGCTCGGCTTGCCTGCTTTCTCCAAAGGAGGCTGGCCGACCAGCCGAACCTGGCACCTGGGCCAGGCCCCTTCCAAGGGGACGAGTTGCAGAGGATAGAGCCCTGGGGGTGGCTGCCAGGTCTCCTGGGGCGTGTGCTGGGCCCCCGTCAGAGGAGGAAGCAGCCTGGTAAACGGTGTGCCAGGCATGAGATCTGGAGGCCTCCCACAGCCGGGTCCCTGTCCTGCCCAGGCCCCCCGAGGGAGGACGATGGTCGGGCAGTGGCGAGCGGGGTGGGGCTGGCGCCGAGCCTGCCCTTGGATGCCCCGGGGAAGGGCGCCGGGGGATGGGCTGCCCCTGGCCAGGTCTGAGGGACCGACCCAGCTCGGGGCTGTCGGGGGCAGAGAGAGAACCCCCCTCCGCCCTTTCCCTTCAGGTTCTTAGGGCTGGCCAAATCCTTCCCAAGACAGCTTGTCTGGAGAAAATCAGACCCAGCTGAAGAACATGTGTCCATGGGGGAAACCCGGGAAACTGAGTCTCCCCACACAATAGCAGAGATTCTCATCTTGCATCCTCTCCTGAGCTAATGACAAAGGTGGATGTCCCGGGTGGGCCTGTGGAATGGGAGAGGGGAGGAAGTCTATTGTCATGCAGAGGGACATGGAAAGACTTGTCTGAAGCTTATCCCCTGCACTGGGGTCAGGTCGGGAAGGGACAGACGGCACAGAGGTGAGCAGGAACCAACCGGCCTCTCTGTGGTGGGGCTGGCCCCGGGGCAGGCGTGGGGGTGATGGCTGGAAGTGGGATGGCGCGTGAGTTGGCACCAGCCAGCGGTGGAGGCAGAGACTCAGAGGTCAGGGATCTCTCTCTCTGTCTCTGTCTCTGTCTCTCTCCCTCAGGGAGCTGAGGAGAGTAAGGTGGCGCCCCCTGCCCACCTCGCCTACCTCTCCATGGGCCCTTCTTTCTCTGGCCGCTCCGGGAGCCCTGCGGGCTTGGGTTCAACCCCCCACACACCGCACAGGCCAAGGGCGCATGCGCGACCGCCGGGGCCTAGGGCTGGCCTCGGGGGGGTCCTCAGTGAAGGCCCCGCCCTCCCTCCAGGCTCTGACCCAGCTGCAGCTCTTCCATCGCCGCCCTTCTGGACTGGGCTTCAGCTGTCTCCCTCCCCTCCCCCACTCCCACTCAGCTTGCAGGCCGCTTCCCTGCCTTGAAAGCATGGCTCTGGCCCTGAGGGCCAAAGACCTACTGGGCTTCAAGCTCAAGGCTCTGCCTGGGCCTGCTGCTTCGGCCAGGGGCTCATTTTTTCCTGGAAAGACAAAGCCATGGCCTCACCCCACGCCTGCACTTTGCCACGGTAGGCAGCCCAGATGTAGGAAAGGCTCTGTGGACTCAGAAGTGCCGAGACAGGCAGATGGCACCAGAGGGTTTGGGGGCCAGGGCGCAACTGGGCTAGCCCCTCCTCCCGGGAGTCGGGGAGGCCCGGCCTTCCTAGTGCCCAGGCCACGGCTCCGGGGAGAAACTCGCCATGGAGGGCACGCAGGAGGCCCTCTGCCTGAGGTGGCAGGTGTCACGCCAGGGCCACTGCAAGCCTGGCTCGGCTTGCCTGCTTTCTCCAAAGGAGGCTGGCCGACCAGCCGAACCTGGCACCTGGGCCAGGCCCCTTCCAAGGGGACGAGTTGCAGAGGATAGAGCCCTGGGGGCGGCTGCCAAGTCTCCTGGGGCGTGTGCTGGGCCCCCGTCAGAGGAGGAAGCAGCCTGGTAAACGGTGTGCCAGGCCTGAGATCTGGAGGCCTCCCACACCCGGGTCCCTGTCCTGCCCAGGCCCCCCGAGGGAGGACGATGGTCGGGCAGTGGCGAGCGGGGTGGGGCTGGCGCCGAGCCTGCCCTTGGATGCCCCGGGGAAGGGCGCCGGGGGATGGGCTGCCCCTGGCCAGGTCTGAGGGACCGACCCAGCTCGGGGCTGTCGGGGGCAGAGAGAGAACCCCCCTCCGCCCTTTCCCTTCAGGTTCTTAGGGCTGGCCAAATCCTTCCCAAGACAGCTTGTCTGGAGAAAATCAGACCCAGCTGAAGAACATGTGTCCATGGGGGAAACCCGGGAAACTGAGTCTCCCCACACAATAGCAGAGATTCTCATCTTGCATCCTCTCCTGAGCTAATGACAAAGGTGGATGTCCCGGGTGGGCCTGTGGAATGGGAGAGGGGAGGAAGTCTATTGTCATGCAGAGGGACATGGAAAGACTTGTCTGAAGCTTATCCCCTGCACTGGGGTCAGGTCGGGAAGGGATGGACGGCACAGAGGTGAGCAGGAACCAACCGGCCTCTCTGTGGTGGGGCTGGCCCCGGGGCAGGCGTGGGGGGTGATGGCTGGAAGTGGGATGGCGCGTGAGTTGGCACCAGCCAGCGGTGGAGGCAGAGACTCAGAGGTCAGGGATCTCTCTCTCTGTCTCTGTCTCTGTCTCTCTCCCTCAGGGAGCTGAGGAGAGTAAGGTGGCGCCCCCTGCCCACCTCGCCTACCTCTCCATGGGCCCTTCTTTCTCTGGCCGCTCCGGGAGCCCTGCGGGCTTGGGTTCAACCCCCCACACACCGCACAGGCCAAGGGCGCATGCGCGACCGCCGGGGCCTAGGGCTGGCCTCGGGGGTGTCCTCAGTGAAGGCACCGCCCTCCCTCCAGGCTCTGACCCAGCTGCAGCTCTTCCATCGCCGCCCTTCTGGACTGGGCTTCAGCTGTCTCCCTCCCCTCCCCCACTCCCACTCAGCTTGCAGGCCGCTTCCCTGCCTTGAAAGCATGGCTCTGGCCCTGAGGGCCACAGACCTACTGGGCTTCAAGCTCAAGGCTCTGCCTGGGCCTGCTGCTTCGGCCAGGGGCTCATTTTTTCCTGGAAAGACAAAGCCATGGCCTCACCCCACGCCTGCACTTTGCCACGGCAGGCAGCCCAGATGTAGGAAAGGCTCTGTGGACTCAGAAGTGCCGAGACAGGCAGATGGCACCAGAGGGTTTGGGGGCCAGGGCGCAACTGGGCTAGCCCCTCCTCCCGGGAGTCGGGGAGGCCCGGCCTTCCTAGTGCCCAGGCCACGGCTCCGGGGAGAAACTCGCCATGGAGGGCACGCAGGAGGCCCTCTGCCTGAGGTGGCAGGTGTCACGCCAGGGCCACTGCAAGCCTGGCTCGGCTTGCCTGCTTTCTCCAAAGGAGGCTGGCCGACCAGCCGAACCTGGCACCTGGGCCAGGCCCCTTCCAAGGGGACGAGTTCCAGAGGCTAGAGCCCTGGGGGCGGCTGCCAAGTCTCCTGGGGCGTGTGCTGGGCCCCCGTCAGAGGAGGAAGCAGCCTGGTAAACGGTGTGCCAGGCCTGAGATCTGGAGGCCTCCCACAGCCGGGTCCCTGTCCTGCCCAGGCCCCCCGAGGGAGGACGATGGTCGGGCAGTGGCGAGCAGGGTGGGGCTGGCGCCGAGCCTGCCCTTGGATGCCCCGGGGAAGGGCGCCGGGGGATGGGCTGCCCCTGGCCAGGTCTGAGGGACCGGCCCAGCTCGGGGCTGTCGGGGGCAGAGAGAGAACCCCCCTCCGCCCTTTCCCTTCAGGTTCTTAGGGCTGGCCAAATCCTTCCCAAGACAGCTTGTCTGGAGAAAATCAGACCCATCTGAAGAACATGTGTCCATGGGGGAAACCCGGGAAACTGAGTCTCCCCACACAATAGCAGAGATTCTCATCTTGCATCCTCTCCTGAGCTAATGATAAATGTGGATGTCCCGGGTGGGCCTGTGGAATGGGAGAGGGGAGGAAGTCTATTGTCATGCAGAGGGACATGGAAAGACTTGTCTGAAGCTTATCCCCTGCACTGGGGTCAGGTCGGGAAGGGACGGCACAGAGGTGAGCAGGAACCAACCTGCCTCTCTGTGGTGGGGCTGGCACCGGGGCAGGCGTGGGGGTGATGGCTGGAAGTGGGATGGCGCGTGAGTTGGCACCAGCCAGCGGTGGAGGCAGAGACTCAGAGGTCAGGGATCTCTCTCTCTGTCTCTGTCTCTGTCTCCCTCAGGGAGCTGAGGAGAGTAAGGTGGCGCCCCCTGCCCACCTCGCCTACCTCTCCATGGGCCCTTCTTTCTCTGGCCGCTCCGGGAGCCCTGCGGGCTTGGGTTCAACCCCCCACACACCGCACAGGCCAAGGGCGCATGCGCGACCGCCGGGTCCTAGGGCTGGCCTCGGGGGGGGGGGGGGTCCTCAGTGAAGGCCCCGCCCTCACTCCAGGCTCTGACCCAGCTGCAGCTCTTCCATCGCCGCCCTTCTGGACTCGGCTTCAGCTGTCTCCCTCCCCTCCCCCACTCCCACTCAGCTTGGAGGCCGCTTCCCTGCCTTGAAAGCATGGCTCTGGCCCTGAGGGCCACAGACCTACTGGGCTTCAAGCTCAAGGCTCTGCCTGGGCCTGCTGCTTCGGCCAGGGGCTCATTTTTTCCTGGAAAGACAAAGCCATGGCCTCACCCCACGCCTGCACTTTGCCACGGCAGGCAGCCCAGATGTAGGAAAGGCTCTGTGGAGTCAGAAGTGCCGAGACAGGCAGATGGCACCAGAGGGTTTGGGGGCCAGGGCGCAACTGGGCTAGCCCCTCCTCCCGGGAGTCGGGGAGGCCCGGCCTTCCTAGTGCCCAGGCCACGGCTCCGGGGAGAAACCCGCCATGGAGGGCACGCGGGAGGCCCTCTGCCTGAGGTGGCAGGTGTCACGCCAGGGCCACTGCAAGCCTGGCTCGGCTTGCCTGCTTTCTCCAAAGGAGGCTGGCCGACCAGCCGAACCTGGCACCTGGGCCAGGCCCCTTCCAAGGGGACGAGTTCCAGAGGATAGAGCCCTGGGGGTGGCTGCCAGGTCTCCTGGGGCGTGTGCTGGGCCCCCGTCAGAGGAGGAAGCAGCCTGGTAAACGGTGTGCCAGGCATGAGATCTGGAGGCCTCCCACAGCCGGGTCCCTGTCCTGCCCAGGCCCCCCGAGGGAGGACGATGGTCGGGCAGTGGCGAGCGGGGTGGGGCTGGCGCCGAGCCTGCCCTTGGATGCCCCGGGGAAGGGCACCGGGGATGGGCTGCCCCTGGCCAGGTCTGAGGGACCGACCCAGCTCGGGGCTGTCGGGGGCAGAGAGAGAACCCCCCTCCGCCCTTTCCCTTCAGCTTCTTAGGGCTGGCCAAATCCTTCCCAAGACAGCTTGTCTGGAGAAAATCAGACCCAGCTGAAGAACATGTGTCCATGGGGGAAACCCGGGAAACTGAGTCTCCCCACACAATAGCAGAGATTCTCATCTTGCATCCTCTCCTGAGCTAATGACAAAGGTTGATGTCCCGGGTGGGCCTGTGGAATGGGAGAGGGGAGGAAGTCTATTGTCATGCAGAGGGACATGGAAAGACTTGTCTGAAGCTTATCCCCTGCACTGGGGTCAGGTCGGGAAGGGACGGCACAGAGGTGAGCAGGAACCAACCGGCCTCTCTGTGGTGGGGCTGGCCCCGGGGCAGGCGTGGGGGTGATGGCTGGAAGTGGGATGGCGCGTGAGTTGGCACCAGCCAGCGGTGGAGGCAGAGACTCAGAGGTCAGGGATCTCTCTCTCTGTCTCTGTCTCTGTCTCCCTCAGGGAGCTGAGGAGAGTAAGGTGGCGCCCCCTGCCCACCTCGCCTACCTCTCCATGGGCCCTTCTTTCTCTGGCTGCTCCGGGAGCCCTGCGGTCTTGGGTTCAACCCCCCACACACCGCACAGGCCAAGGGCGCATGCCCGACCGCAGGGGCCTAGGGCTGGCCTCGGGGGGGTCCTCAGTGAAGGCCCCGCCCTCCCTCCAGGCTCTGACCCAGCTGCAGCTCTTCCATCGCCGCCCTTCTGGACTCGGCTTCAGCTGTCTCCCTCCCCTCCCCCACTCCCACTCAGCTTGGAGGCCGCTTCCCTGCCTTGAAAGCATGGCTCTGGCCCTGAGGGCCACAGACCTACTGGGCTTCAAGCTCAAGGCTCTGCCTGGGCCTGCTGCTTCGGCCAGGGGCTCATTTTTTCCTGGAAAGACAAAGCCATGGCCTCACCCCACGCCTGCACTTTGCCACGGCAGGCAGCCCAGATGTAGGAAAGGCTCTGTGGAGTCAGAAGTGCCGAGACAGGCAGATGGCACCAGAGGGTTTGGGGGCCAGGGCGCAAGTGGGCTAGCCCCTCCTCCCGGGAGTCGGGGAGGCCCGGCCTTCCTAGTGCCCAGGCCACGGCTCCGGGGAGAAACTCGCCATGGAGGGCACGCGGGAGGCCCTCTGCCTGAGGTGGCACGTGACACGCCAGGGCCACTGCAAGCCTGGCTCGGCTTGCCTGCTTTCTCCAAAGGAGGCTGGCCGACCAGCCGAACCTGGCACCTGGGCCAGGCCCCTTCCAAGGGGACGAGTTCCAGAGGATAGAGCCCTGGGGGCGGCTGCCAAGTCTCCTGGGGCGTGTGCTGGGCCCCCGTCAGAGGAGGAAGCAGCCTGGTAAACGGTGTGCCAGGCCTGAGATCTGGAGGCCTCCCACAGCCGGGTCCCTGTCCTGCCCAGGCCCCCCGAGGGAGGACGATGGTCCGGCAGTGGCGAGCGGGGTGGGGCTGGCGCCGAGCCTGCCCTTGGATGCCCCGGGGAAGGGCGCCGGGGGATGGGCTGCCCCTGGCCAGGTCTGAGGCACCGACCCAGCTCGGGGCTGTCGGGGGCAGAGAGAGAACCCCCCTCCGCCCTTTCCCTTCAGGTTCTTAGGGCTGGCCAAATCCTTCCCAAGACAGCTTGTCTGGAGAAAATCAGACCCAGCTGAAGAACATGTGTCCATGGGGGAAACCCGGGAAACTGTGTCTCCCCACACAATAGCAGAGATTATCATCTTGCATCCTCTCCTGAGCTAATGACAAAGGTGGATGTCCCGGGTGGGCCTGTGGAATGGGAGAGGGGAGGAAGTCTATTGTCATGCAGAGGGACATGGAAAGACTTGTCTGAAGCTTATCCCCTGCACTGGGGTCAGGTCGGGAAGGGACGGCACAGAGGTGAGCAGGAACCAACCGGCCTCTCTGTGGTGGGGCTGGCCCCGGGGCAGGCGTGGGGGTGATGGCTGGAAGTGGGATGGCGCGTGAGTTGGCACCAGCCAGCGGTGGAGGCAGAGACTCAGAGGTCAGGGATCTCTCTCTCTCTGTCTCTGTCTCTGTCTCCCTCAGGGAGCTGAGGAGAGTAAGGTGGCGCCCCCTGCCCAACTCACCTACCTCTCCATGGGCCCTTCTTTCTCTGGCCGCTCCGGGAGCCCTGCAGGCTTGGGTTCAACCCCCCACACACCGCACAGGCCAAGCGCATGCGCGACCGCCGGGGCCTAGGGCTGGCCTGGGGGGGTCCTCAGTGAAGGCCCCGCCCTCCCTCCAGGCTCTGACCCAGCTGCAGCTCTTCCATCGCCGCCCTTCTGGACTCGGCTTCAGCTGTCTCCCTCCCCTCCCCCACTCCCACTCAGCTTGCAGGCCGCTTCCCTGCCTTGAAAGCATGGCTCTGGCCCTGAGGGCCACAGACCTACTGGGCTTCAAGCTCAAGGCTCTGCCTGGGCCTGCTGCTTCGGCCAGGGGCTCATTTTTTCCTGGAAAGACAAAGCCATGGCCTCACCCCACGCCTGCACTTTGCCACGGCAGGCAGCCCAGATGTAGGAAAGGCTCTGTGGAGTCAGAAGTGCCGAGACAGGCAGATGGCACCAGAGGGTTTGGGGGCCAGGGCGCAACTGGGCTAGCCCCACCTCCCGGGAGTCGGGGAGGCCCGGCCTTCCTAGTGCCCAGGCCACGGCTCCGGGGAGAAACCCGCCATGGAGGGCACGTGGGAGGCCCTCTGCCTGAGGTGGCAAGTGTCACGCCAGGGCCACTGCAAGCCTGGCTCGGCTTGCCTGCTTTCTCCAAAGGAGCCTGGCCGACCAGCCGAACCTGGCACCTGGGCCAGGCCCCTTCCAAGGGGACGAGTTCCAGAGGATAGAGCCCTGGGGGCGGCTGCCAGGTCTCCTGGGGCGTGTGCTGGGCCCCCGTCAGAGGAGAAAACAGCCTGGTAAACGGTGTGCCAGGCCTGAGATCTGGAGGCCTCCCAAAGCCGGGTCCCTGTCCTGCCCAGGCCCCCCGAGGGAGGACGATGGTCGGGCAGTGGCGAGCGGGGTGGGGCTGGCGCCGAGCCTGCCCTTGGATGCCCCGGGGAAGGGCGCCGGGGATGGGCTGCCCCTGGCCAGGTCTGAGGGACCGACCCAGCTCGGGGCTGTCGGGGGCAGAGAGAGAACCCCCCTCCGCCCTTTCCCTTCAGGTTCTTAGGGCTGGCCAAATCCTTCCCAAGACAGCTTGTCTGGAGAAAATCAGACCCAGCTGAAGAACATGTGTCCATGGGGGAAACCCGGGAAACTGAGTCTCCCCACACAATAGCAGAGATTCTCATCTTGCATCCTCTCCTGAGCTAATGACAAATGTGGATGTCCCGGGTGGGCCTGTGGAATGGGAGAGGGGAGGAAGTCTATTGTCATGCAGAGGGACATGGAAAGACTTGTCTGAAGCTTATCCCCTGCACTGGGGTCAGGTCGGGAAGGGACGGCACAGAGGTGAGCAGGAACCAACCTGCCTCTCTGTGGTGGGGCTGGCCCCGGGGCAGGCGTGGGGGTGATGGCTGGAAGTGGGATGGCGCGTGAGTTGGCACCAGCCAGCGGTGGAGGCAGAGACTCAGAGGTCAGGGATCTCTCTCTCTGTCTCTGTCTCTGTCTCCCTCAGGGAGCTGAGGAGAGTAAGGTGGCGCCCCCTGCCCACCTCGCCTACCTCTCCATGGGCCCTTCTTTCTCTGGCCGCTCCGGGAGCCCTGCGGGCTTGGGTTCAACCCCCCACACACCGCACAGGCCAAGGGCGCATGCGCGACCCCCGGGTCCTAGGGCTGGCCTCGGGGGTGGGGGGTCCTCAGTGAAGGCCCCGCCCTCACTCCAGGCTCTGACCCAGCTGCAGCTCTTCCATCGCCGCCCTTCTGGACTCGGCTTCAGCTGTCTCCCTCCCCTCCCCCACTCCCACTCAGCTTGGAGGCCGCTTCCCTGCCTTGAAAGCATGGCTCTGGCCCTGAGGGCCACAGACCTACTGGGCTTCAAGCTCAAGGCTCTGCCTGGGCCTGCTGCTTCGGCCAGGGGCTCATTTTTTCCTGGAAAGACAAAGCCATGGCCTCACCCCACGCCTGCACTTTGCCACGGCAGGCAGCCCAGATGTAGGAAAGGCTCTGTGGAGTCAGAAGTGCCGAGACAGGCAGATGGCACCAGAGGGTTTGGGGGCCAGGGCGCAACTGGGCTAGCCCCTCCTCCCGGGAGTCGGGGAGGCCCGGCCTTCCTAGTGCCCAGGCCACGGCTCCGGGGAGAAACCCGCCATGGAGGGCACGCGGGAGGCCCTCTGCCTGAGGTGGCAGGTGTCACGCCAGGGCCACTGCAAGCCTGGCTCGGCTTGCCTGCTTTCTCCAAAGGAGGCTGGCCGACCAGCCGAACCTGGCACCTGGGCCAGGCCCCTTCCAAGGGGACGAGTTCCAGAGGATAGAGCCCTGGGGGTGGCTGCCAGGTCTCCTGGGGCGTGTGTTGGGCCCCCGTCAGAGGAGGAAGCAGCCTGGTAAACGGTGTGCCAGGCATGAGATCTGGAGGCCTCCCACAGCCGGGTCCCTGTCCTGCCCAGGCCCCCCGAGGGAGGACGATGGTCGGGCAGTGGCGAGCGGGGTGGGGCTGGCGCCGAGCCTGCCCTTGGATGCCCCGGGGAAGGGCGCCGGGGATGGGCTGCCCCTGGCCAGGTCTGAGGGACCGACCCAGCTCGGGGCTGTCGGGGGCAGAGAGAGAACCCCCCTCCGCCCTTTCGCTTCATGTTCTTAGGGCTGGCCAAATCCTTCCCAAGACAGCTTGTCTGGAGAAAATCAGACCCAGCTGAAGAACATGTGTCCATGGGGGAAACCCGGGAAACTGAGTCTCCCCACACAATAGCAGAGATTCTCATCTTGCATCCTCTCCTGAGCTAATGACAAAGGTGGATGTCCCGGGTGGGCCTGTGGAATGGGAGAGGGGAGGAAGTCTATTGTCATGCAGAGGGACATGGAAAGACTTGTCTGAAGCTTATCCCCTGCACTGGGGTCAGGTCGGGAAGGGACGGCACAGAGGTGAGCAGGAACCAACCGGCCTCTCTGTGGTGGGGCTGGCCCCGGGGCAGGCGTGGGGGTGATGGCTGGAAGTGGGATGGCGCGTGAGTTGGCACCAGCCAGCGGTGGAGGCAGAGACTCAGAGGTCAGGGATCTCTCTCTCTGTCTCTGTCTCTGTCTCCCTCAGGGAGCTGAGGAGAGTAAGGTGGCGCCCCCTGCCCACCTCGCCTACCTCTCCATGGGCCCTTCTTTCTCTGGCCGCTCCGGGAGCCCTGCGGGCTTGGGTTCAACCCCCCACACACCGCACAGGCCAAGGGCGCATGCCCGACCGCAGGGGCCTAGGGCTGGCCTCGGGGGGGTCCTCAGTGAAGGCCCCGCCCTCCCTCCAGGCTCTGACCCAGCTGCAGCTCTTCCATCGCCGCCCTTCTGGACTCGGCTTCAGCTGTCTCCCTCCCCTCCCCCACTCCCACTCAGCTTGGAGGCCGCTTCCCTGCCTTGAAAGCATGGCTCTGGCCCTGAGGGCCACAGACCTACTGGGCTTCAAGCTCAAGGCTCTGCCTGGGCCTGCTGCTTCGGCCAGGGGCTCATTTTTTCCTGGAAAGACAAAGCCATGGCCTCACCCCACGCCTGCACTTTGCCACGGCAGGCAGCCCAGATGTAGGAAAGGCTCTGTAGAGTCAGAAGTGCCGAGACAGGCAGATGGCACCAGAGGGTTTGGGGGCCAGGGCGCAAGTGGGCTAGCCCCTCCTCCCGGGAGTCGGGGAGGCCCGGCCTTCCTAGTGCCCAGGCCACGGCTCCGGGGAGAAACTCGCCATGGAGGGCACGCGGGAGGCCCTCTGCCTGAGGTGGCACGTGACACGCCAGGGCCACTGCAAGCCTGGCTCGGCTTGCCTGCTTTCTCCAAAGGAGGCTGGCCGACCAGCCGAACCTGGCACCTGGGCCAGGCCCCTTCCAAGGGGACGAGTTCCAGAGGATAGAGCCCTGGGGGCGGCTGCCAAGTCTCCTGGGGCGTGTGCTGGGCCCCCGTCAGAGGAGGAAGCAGCCTGGTAAACGGTGTGCCAGGCCTGAGATCTGGAGGCCTCCCACAGCCGGGTCCCTGTCCTGCCCAGGCCCCCCGAGGGAGGACGATGGTCGGGCAGTGGCGAGCGGGGTGGGGCTGGCGCCGAGCCTGCCCTTGGATGCCCCGGGGAAGGGCGCCGGGGGATGGGCTGCCCCTGGCCAGGTCTGAGGGACCGACCCAGGTCGGGGCTGTCGGGGGCAGAGAGAGAACCCCCCTCCGCCCTTTCCCAACAGGTTCTTAGGGCTGGCCAAATCCTTCCCAAGACAGCTTGTCTGGAGAAAATCAGACCCAGCTGAAGAACATGTGTCCATGGGGGAAACCCGGGAAACTGTGTCTCCCCACACAATAGCAGAGATTATCATCTTGCATCCTCTCCTGAGCTAATGACAAAGGTGGATGTCCCGGGTGGGCCTGTGGAATGGGAGAGGGGAGGAAGTCTATTGTCATGCAGAGGGACATGGAAAGACTTGTCTGAAGCTTATCCCCTGCACTGGGGTCAGGTCGGGAAGGGACGGCACAGAGGTGAGCAGGAACCAACCGGCCTCTCTGTGGTGGGGCTGGCCCCGGGGCAGGCGTGGGGGTGATGGCTGGAAGTGGGATGGCGCGTGAGTTGGCACCAGCCAGCGGTGGAGGCAGAGACTCAGAGGTCAGGGATCTCTCTCTCTCTGTCTCTGTCTCTGTCTCCCTCAGGGAGCTGAGGAGAGTAAGGTGGCGCCCCCTGCCCAACTCACCTACCTCTCCATGGGCCCTTCTTTCTCTGGCCGCTCCGGGAGCCCTGCAAGCTTGGGTTCAACCCCCCACACACCGCACAGGCCAAGCGCATGCGCGACCGCCGGGGCCTAGGGCTGGCCTGGGGGGGTCCTCAGTGAAGGCCCCGCCCTCCCTCCAGGCTCTGACCCAGCTGCAGCTCTTCCATCGCCGCCCTTCTGGACTCGGCTTCAGCTGTCTCCCTCCCCTCCCCCACTCCCACTCAGCTTGCAGGCCGCTTCCCTGCCTTGAAAGCATGGCTCTGGCCCTGAGGGCCACAGACCTACTGGGCTTCAAGCTCAAGGCTCTGCCTGGGCCTGCTGCTTCGGCCAGGGGCTCATTTTTTCCTGGAAAGACAAAGCCATGGCCTCACCCCACGCCTGCACTTTGCCACGGCAGGCAGCCCAGATGTAGGAAAGGCTCTGTGGAGTCAGAAGTGCCGAGACAGGCAGATGGTACCAGAGGGTTTGGGGGCCAGGGCGCAACTGGGCTAGCCCCACCTCCCGGGAGTCGGGGAGGCCCGGCCTTCCTAGTGCCCAGGCCACGGCTCCGGGGAGAAACCCGCCATGGAGGGCACGCGGGAGGCCCTCTGCCTGAGGTGGCAAGTGTCACGCCAGGGCCACTGCAAGCCTGGCTCGGCTTGCCTGCTTTCTCCAAAGGAGCCTGGCCGACCAGCCGAACCTGGCACCTGGGCCAGGCCCCTTCCAAGGGGACGAGTTCCAGAGGATAGAGCCCTGGGGGCGGCTGCCAGGTCTCCTGGGGCGTGTGCTGGGCCCCCGTCAGAGGAGAAAACAGCCTGGTAAACGGTGTGCCAGGCCTGAGATCTGGAGGCCTCCCAAAGCCGGGTCCCTGTCCTGCCCAGGCCCCCCGAGGGAGGACGATGGTCGGGCAGTGGCGAGCGGGGTGGGGCTGGCGCCGAGCCTGCCCTTGGATGCCCCGGGGAAGGGCGCCGGGGATGGGCTGCCCCTGGCCAGGTCTGAGGGACCGACCCAGCTCGGGGCTGTCGGGGGCAGAGAGAGAACCCCCCTCCGCCCTTTCCCTTCAGGTTCTTAGGGCTGGCCAAATCCTTCCCAAGACAGCTTGTCTGGAGAAAATCAGACCCAGCTGAAGAACATGTGTCCATGGGGGAAACCCGGGAAACTGAGTCTCCCCACACAATAGCAGAGATTCTCATCTTGCATCCTCTCCTGAGCTAATGACAAATGTGGATGTCCCGGGTGGGCCTGTGGAATGGGAGAGGGGAGGAAGTCTATTGTCATGCAGAGGGACATGGAAAGACTTGTCTGAAGCTTATCCCCTGCACTGGGGTCAGGTCGGGAAGGGACGGCACAGAGGTGAGCAGGAACCAACCTGCCTCTCTGTGGTGGGGCTGGCCCCGGGGCAGGCGTGGGGGTGATGGCTGGAAGTGGGATGGCGCGTGAGTTGGCACCAGCCAGCGGTGGAGGCAGAGACTCAGAGGTCAGGGATCTCTCTCTCTGTCTCTGTCTCTGTCTCCCTCAGGGAGCTGAGGAGAGTAAGGTGGCGCCCCCTGCCCACCTCGCCTACCTCTCCATGGGCCCTTCTTTCTCTGGCCGCTCCGGGAGCCCTGCGGGCTTGGGTTCAACCCCCCACACACCGCACAGGCCAAGGGCGCATGCGCAACCCCCGGGTCCTAGGGCTGGCCTCGGGGGGGGGGGGTCCTCAGTGAAGGCCCCGCCCTCACTCCAGGCTCTGACCCAGCTGCAGCTCTTCCATCGCCGCCCTTCTGGACTCGGCTTCAGCTGTCTCCCTCCCCTCCCCCACTCCCACTCAGCTTGGAGGCCGCTTCCCTGCCTTGAAAGCATGGCTCTGGCCCTGAGGGCCACAGACCTACTGGGCTTCAAGCTCAAGGCTCTGCCTGGGCCTGCTGCTTCGGCCAGGGGCTCATTTTTTCCTGGAAAGACAAAGCCATGGCCTCACCCCACGCCTGCACTTTGCCACGGCAGGCAGCCCAGATGTAGGAAAGGCTCTGTGGAGTCAGAAGTGCCGAGACAGGCAGATGGCACCAGAGGGTTTGGGGGCCAGGGCGCAACTGGGCTAGCCCCTCCTCCCGGGAGTCGGGGAGGCCCGGCCTTCCTAGTGCCCAGGCCACGGCTCCGGGGAGAAACCCGCCATGGAGGGCACGCGGGAGGCCCTCTGCCTGAGGTGGCAGGTGTCACGCCAGGGCCACTGCAAGCCTGGCTCGGCTTGCCTGCTTTCTCCAAAGGAGGCTGGCCGACCAGCCGAACCTGGCACCTGGGCCAGGCCCCTTCCAAGGGGACGAGTTCCAGAGGATAGAGCCCTGGGGGCGGCTGCCAGGTCTCCTGGGGCGTGTGCTGGGCCCCCGTCAGAGGAGGAAGCAGCCTGGTAAACGGTGTGCCAGGCCTGAGATCTGGAGGCCTCCCACAGCCGGGTCCCTGTCCTGCCCAGGCCCCCCGAGGGAGGACGATGGTCTGGCAGTGGCGAGCGGGGTGGGGCTGGCGCCGAGCCTGCCCTTGGATGCCCCGGGGAAGGGCGCCGGGGGATGGGCTGCCCCTGGCCAGGTCTGAGGGACCGACCCAGCTCGGGGCTGTCGGGGGCAGAGAGAGAACCCCCCTCCGCACTTTCCCTTCAGGTTCTTAGGGCTGGCCAAATCCTTCCCAAGACAGCTTGTCTGGAGAAAATCAGACCCAGCTGAAGAACATGTGTCCATGGGGGAAACCCGGGAAACTGAGTCTCCCCACACAATAGCAGAGATTCTCATCTTGCATCCTCTCCTGAGCTAATGACAAAGGTGGATGTCCCGGGTGGGCCTGTGGAATGGGAGAGGGGAGGAAGTCTATTGTCATGCAGAGGGACATGGAAAGACTTGTCTGAAGCTTATCCCCTGCACTGGGGTCAGGTCGGGAAGGGACGGCACAGAGGTGAGCAGGAACCAACCGGCCTCTCTGTGGTGGGGCTGGCCCCGGGGCAGGCGTGGGGGTGATGGCTGGAAGTGGGATGGCGCGTGAGTTGGCACCAGCCAGCGGTGGAGGCAGAGACTCAGAGGTCAGGGATCTCTCTCTCTGTCTCTGTCTCTGTCTCCCTCAGGGAGCTGAGGAGAGTAAGGTGGCGCCCCCTGCCCACCTCGCCTACCTCTCCATGGGCCCTTCTTTCTCTGGCCGCTCCGGGAGCCCTGCGGGCTTGGGTTCAACCCCCCACACACCGCACAGGCCAAGGGCGCATGCGCGACCGCCGGGGCCTAGGGCTGGCCTCGGGGGGGTCCTCAGTGAAGGCCCCGCCCTCCCTCCAGGCTCTGACCCAGCTGCAGCTCTTCCATCGCCGCCCTTCTGGACTCGGCTTCAGCTGTCTCCCTCCCCTCCCCCACTCCCACTCAGATTGCAGGCCGCTTCCCTGCCTTGAAAGCATGGCTCTGGCCCTGAGGGCCACAGACCTACTGGGCTTCAAGCTCAAGGCTCTGCCTGGGCCTGCTGCTTCGGCCAGGGGCTCATTTTTTCCTGGAAAGACAAAGCCATGGCCTCACCCCACGCCTGCACTTTGCCACGGCAGGCAGCCCAGATGTAGGAAAGGCTCTGTGGAGTCAGAAGTGCCGAGACAGGCAGATGGCACCAGAGGGTTTGGGGGCCAGGGCGCAACTGGACTAGCCCCTCCTCCCGGGAGTCGGGGAGGCCCGGCCTTCCTAGTGCCCAGGCCACGGCTCCGGGGAGAAACCCGCCATGGAGGGCACGCAGGAGGCCCTCTGCCTGAGGTGGCAGGTGTCACGCCAGGGCCACTGCAAGCCTGGCTCGGCTTGCCTGCTTTCTCCAAAGGAGGCTGGCCGACCAGCCGAACCTGGCACCTGGGCCAGGCCCCTTCCAAGGGGACGAGTTCCAGAGGCTAGAGCTCTGGGGGCGGCTGCCAAGTCTCCTGGGGCGTGTGCTGGGCCCCCGTCAGAGGAGGAAGCAGCCTGGTAAACGGTGTGCCAGGCCTGAGATCTGGAGGCCTCCCACAGCCGGGTCCCTGTCCTGCCCAGGCCCCCCGAGGGAGGACGATGGTCGGGCAGTGGCGAGCAGGGTGGGGCTGGCGCCGAGCCTGCCCTTGGATGCCCCAGGGAAGGGCGCCGGGGGATGGGCTGCCCCTGGCCAGGTCTGAGGGACCGGCCCAGCTCGGGGCTGTCGGGGGCAGAGAGAGAACCCCCCTCCGCCCTTTCCCTTCAGGTTCTTAGGGCTGGCCAAATCCTTCCCAAGACAGCTTGTCTGGAGAAAATCAGACCCAGCTGAAGAACATGTGTCCATGGGGGAAACCCGGGAAACTGAGTCTCCCCACACAATAGCAGAGATTCTCATCTTGCATCCTCTCCTGAGCTAATGACAAAGGTGGATGTCCCGGGTGGGCCTGTGGAATGGGAGAGGGGAGGAAGTCTATTGTCATGCAGAGGGACATGGAAAGACTTGTCTGAAGCTTATCCCCTGCACTGGGGTCAGGTCGGGAAGGGATGGCACAGAGGTGAGCAGGAACCAACCTGCCTCTCTGTGGTGGGGCTGGCCCCGGGGCAGGCGTGGGGGTGATGGCTGGAAGTGGGATGGCGCGTGAGTTGGCACCAGCCAGCGGTGGAGGCAGAGACTCAGAGGTCAGGGATCTCTCTCTCTGTCTCTGTCTCTGTCTCCCTCAGGGAGCTGAGGAGAGTAAGTTGGCGCCCCCTGCCCACCTCGCCTACCTCTCCATGGGCCCTTCTTTCTCTGGCCGCTCCGGGAGCCCTGCGGGCTTGGGTTCAACCCCCCACACACCGCACAGGCCAAGGGCGCATGCGCGACCGCCGGGTCCTAGGGCTGGCCTCAGGGGGGGGCGTCCTCAGTGAAGGCCCTGCCCTCACTCCAGGCTCTGACCCAGCTGCAGCTCTTCCATCGCCGCCCTTCTGGACTCGGCTTCAGCTGTCTTCCTCCCCTCCCCCACTCCCACTCAGCTTGGAGGCCGCTTCCCTGCCTTGAAAGCATGGCTCTGGCCCTGAGGGCCACAGACCTACTGGGCTTCAAGCTCAAGGCTCTGCCTGGGCCTGCTGCTTCGGCCAGGGGCTCATTTTTTCCTGGAAAGACAAAGCCATGGCCTCACCCCACGCCTGCACTTTGCCACGGCAGGCAGCCCAGATGTAGGAAAGGCTCTGTGGAGTCAGAAGTGCCGAGACAGGCAGATGGCACCAGAGGGTTTGGTGGCCAGGGCGCAACTGGACTAGCCCCTCCTCCCGGGAGTCGGGGAGGCCCGGCCTTCCTAGTGCCCAGGCCACGGCTCCGGGGAGAAACTCGCCATGGAGGGCACGCAGGAGGCCCTCTGCCTGAGGTGGCAGGTGTCACGCCAGGGCCACTGCAATCCTGGCTCGGCTTGCCTGCTTTCTCCAAAGGAGGCTGGCCGACCAGCCGAACCTGGCACCTGGGCCAGGCCCCTTCCAAGGGGACGAGTTCCAGAGGCTAGAGCCCTGGGGGCGGCTGCCAAGTCTCCTGGGGCTTGTGCTGGGCCCCCGTCAGAGGAGGAAGCAGCCTGGTAAACGGTGTGCCAGGCCTGAGATCTGGAGGCCTCCCACAGCCGGGTCCCTGTCCTGCCCAGGCCCCCCGAGGGAGGACGATGGTCGGGCAGTGGCGAGCGGGGTGGGGCTGACGCCGAGCCTGCCCTTGGATGCCCCGGGGAAGGGCGCCGGGGGATGGGCTGCCCCTGGCCAGGTCTGAGGGACCGACCCAGCTCGGGGCTGTCGGGGGCAGAGAGAGAACCCCCCTCCGCCCTTTCACTTCAGGTTCTTAGGGCTGGCCAAATCCTTCCCAAGACAGCTTGTCTGGAGAAAATCAGACCCAGCTGAAGAACATGTGTCCATGGGGGAAACCCGGGAAACTGAGTCTCCCCACACAATAGCAGAGATTCTCATCTTGCATCCTCTCCTGAGCTAATGACAAAGGTGGATGTCCCGGGTGGGCCTGTGGAATGGGAGAGGGGAGGAAGTCTATTGTCATGCAGAGGGACATGGAAAGACTTGTCTGAAGCTTATCCCCTGCACTGGGGTCAGGTCGGGAAGGGACGGCACAGAGGTGAGCAGGATCCAACCTGCCTCTCTGTGGTGGGGCTGGCCCCGGGGCAGGCGTGGGGGTGATGGCTGGAAGTGGGATGGCGCGTGAGTTGGCACCAGCCAGCGGTGGAGGCAGAGACTCAGAGGTCAGGGATCTCTCTCTCTGTCTCTGTCTCTGTCTCCCTCAGGGAGCTGAGGAGAGTAAGGTGGCGCCCCCTGCCCACCTCGCCTACCTCTCCATGGGCCCTTCTTTCTCTGGCCGCTCCGGGAGCCCTGCGGGCTTGGGTTCAACCCCCCACACACCGCACAGGCCAAGGGCGCATGCGCGACCGCAGGGGCCTAGGGCTGGCCTCGGGGGGGTCCTCAGTGAAGGCCCCGCCCTCCCTCCAGGCTCTGACCCAGCTGCAGCTCTTCCATCGCCGCCCTTCTGGACTCGGCTTCAGCTGTCTCCCTCCCCTCCCCCACTCCCAATCAGCTTGGAGGCCGCTTCCCTGCCTTGAAAGCATGGCTCTGGCCCTGAGGGCCACAGACCTACTGGGCTTCAAGCTCAAGGCTCTGCCTGGGCCTGCTGCTTCGGCCAGGGGCTCATTTTTTCCTGGAAAGACAAAGCCATGGCCTCACCCCACGCCTGCACTTTGCCACGGCAGGCAGCCCAGATGTAGGAAAGGCTCTGTGGAGTCAGAAGTGCCGAGACAGGCAGATGGCACCAGAGGTTTTGGGGGCCAGGGCGCAACTGGGCTAGCCCCTCCTCCCGGGAGTCGGGGAGGCCCGGCCTTCCTAGTGCCCAGGCCACGGCTCCGGGGAGAAACTCGCCATGGAGGGCACGCGGGAGGCCCTCTGCCTGAGGTGGCAGGTGTCACGCCAGGGCCACTGCAAGCCTGGCTCGGCTTGCCTGCTTTCTCCAAAGGAGGCTGGCCGACCAGCTGAACCTGGCACCTGGGCCAGGCCCCTTCCAAGGGGACGAGTTCCAGAGGATAGAGCCCTGGGGGCGGCTGCCAAGTCTCCTGGGGCGTGTGCTGGGCCCCCGTCAGAGGAGGAAGCAGCCTGGTAAACGGTGTGCCAGGCCTGAGATCTGGAGGCCTCCCACACCCGGGTCCCTGTCCTGCCCAGGACCCCCGAGGGAGGACGATGGTCGGGCAGTGGCGAGCAGGGTGGGGCTGGCGCCGAGCCTGCCCTTGGATGCCCCGGGGAAGGGCGCCGGGGGATGGGCTGCCCCTGGCCAGGTCTGAGGGACCGACCCAGCTCGGGGCTGTCGGGGGCAGAGAGAGAACCCCCCTCCGCCCTTTCCCTTCAGGTTCTTAGGGCTGGCCAAATCCTTCCCAAGACAGCTTGTCTGGAGAAAATCAGACCCAGCTGAAGAACATGTGTCCATGGGGGAAACCCGGGAAACTGAGTCTCCCCACACAATAGCAGAGATTCTCATCTTGCATCCTCTCCTGAGCTAATGACAAATGTGGATGTCCCGGGTGGGCCTGTGGAATGGGAGAGGGGAGGAAGTCTATTGTCATGCAGAGGGACATGGAAAGACTTGTCTGAAGCTTATCCCCTGCACTGGGGTCAGGTCGGGAAGGGACGGCACAGAGGTGAGCAGGAACCAACCGGCCTCTCTGTGGTGGGGCTGGCCCCGGGGCAGGCGTGGGGGTGATGGCTGGAAGTGGGATGGCACGTGAGTTGGCACCAGCCAGCGGTGGAGGCAGAGACTCAGAGGTCAGGGATCTCTCTCTCTGTCTCTGTCTCTGTCTCTCTCCCTCAGGGAGCTGAGGAGAGTAAGGTGGCGCCCCCTGCCCACCTCGCCTACCTCTCAATGGGCCCTTCTTTCTCTGGCCGCTCCGGGAGCCCTGCGGGCTTGGGTTCAACCCCCCACACACCGCACAGGCCAAGGGCGCATGCGCGACCGCCGGGTCCTAGGGCTGGCCTCGGGGGGGGGGGGGGGGTCCTCAGTGAAGGCCCCGCCCTCACTCCAGGCTCTGACCCAGCTGCAGCTCTTCCATCGCCGCCCTTCTGGACTCGGCTTCAGCTCTTCAGCTGTCACCCTCCCCTCCCCCACTCCCACTCAACTTGGAGGCCGCTCCCTGCCTTGAAAACATGGCTCTGGCCCTGAGGGCCACAGACCTACTGGGCTTCAAGCTCAAGGCTCTGCCTGGGCCTGCTGCTTCGGCCAGGGGCTCATTTTTTCCTGGAAAGACAAAGCCATGGCCTCACCCCACGCCTGCACTTTGCCACGGCAGGCAGCCCAGATGTAGGAAAGGCTCTGTGGAGTCAGAAGTGCCGAGACAGGCAGATGACACCAGAGGGTTTGGGGGCCAGGGCGCAACTGGGCTAGCCCCTCCTCCCGGGAGTCGGGGAGGCCCGGCCTTCCTAGTGCCCAGGCCACGGCTCCGGGGAGAAACCCGCCATGGAGGGCACGCAGGAGGCCCTCTGCCTGAGGTGGCAGGTGTCACGCCAGGGCCACTGCAAGCCTGGCTCGGCTTGCCTGCTTTCTCCAAAGGAGGCTGGCCGACCAGCCGAACCTGGCACCTCTGCCAGGCCCCTTCCAAGGGGACGAGTTCCAGAGGATAGAGCCCTGGGGGCGGCTGCCAAGTCTCCTGGGGCGTGTGCTGGGCCCCCGTCAGAGGAGGAAGCAGCCTGGTAAACGGTGTGCCAGGCCTGAGATCTGGAGGCCTCCCACAGCCGGGTCACTGTCCTGCCCAGGCCCCCCGAGGGAGGACGATGGTCGGGCAGTGGCGAGCGGGGTGGGGCTGGCGCCGAGCCTGCCCTTGGATGCCCCGGGGAAGGGCGCCGGGGGATGGGCTGCCCCTGGCCAGGTCTGAGGGACCGACCCAGCTCGGGGCTGTCGGGGGCAGAGAGAGAACCCCCCTCCGCCCTTTCCCTTCAGGTTCTTAGGGCTGGCCAAATCCTTCCCAAGACAGCTTGTCTGGAGAAAATCAGACCCAGCTGAAGAACATGTGTCCATGGGGGAAACCCGGGAAACTGTGTCTCCCCACACAATAGCAGAGATTATCATCTTGCATCCTCTCCTGAGCTAATGACAAAGGTGGATGTCCCGGGTGGGCCTGTGGAATGGGAGAGGGGAGGAAGTCTATTGTCATGCAGAGGGACATGGAAAGACTTGTCTGAAGCTTATCCCCTGCACTGGGGTCAGGTCGGGAAGGGACGGCACAGAGGTGAGCAGGAACCAACCGGCCTCTCTGTGGTGGGGCTGGCCCCGGGGCAGGCGTGGGGGTGATGGCTGGAAGTGGGATGGCGCGTGAGTTGGCACCAGCCAGCGGTGGAGGCAGAGACTCAGAGGTCAGGGATCTCTCTCTCTGTCTCTGTCTCTGTCTCCCTCAGGGAGCTGAGGAGAGTAAGGTGGCGCCCCCTGCCCACCTCGCCTACCTCTCCATGGGCCCTTCTTTCTCTGGCCGCTCCGGGAGCCCTGCGGGCTTGGGTTCAACCCCCCACACACCGCACAGGCCAAGGGCGCATGCGCGACCGCCGGGGCCTAGGGCTGGCCTCGGGGGGGTCCTCAGTGAAGGCCGCGCCCTCCCTCCAGGCTCTGACCCAGCTGCAGCTCTTCCATCGCCGCCCTTCTGGACTCGGCTTCAGCTGTCTCCCTCCCCTCCCCCACTCCCACTCAGCTTGCAGGCCGCTTCCCTGCCTTGAAAGCATGGCTCTGGCCCTGAGGGCCACAGACCTACTGGGCTTCAAGCTCAAGGCTCTGCCTGGGCCTGCTGCTTCGGCCAGGGGCTCATTTTTTCCTGGAAAGACAAAGCCATGGCCTCACCCCACGCCTGCACTTTGCCACGGCAGGCAGCCCAGATGTAGGAAAGGCTCTGTGGAGTCAGAAGTGCCGAGACAGGCAGATGGCACCAGAGGGTTTGGGGGCCAGGGCGCAACTGGACTAGCCCCTCCTCCCGGGAGTCGGGGAGGCCCGGCCTTCCTAGTGCCCAGGCCACGGCTCCGGGGAGAAACCCGCCATGGAGGGCACGCAGGAGGCCCTCTGCCTGAGGTGGCAGGTGTCACGCCAGGGCCACTGCAAGCCTGGCTCGGCTTGCCTGCTTTCTCCAAAGGAGGCTGGCCGACCAGCCGAACCTGGCACCTGGGCCAGGCCCCTTCCAAGGGGACGAGTTCCAGAGGCTAGAGCTCTGGGGGCGGCTGCCAAGTCTCCTGGGGCGTGTGTTGGGCCCCCGTCAGAGGAGGAAGCAGCCTGGTAAACGGTGTGCCAGGCCTGAGATCTGGAGGCCTCCCACAGCCGGGTCCCTGTCCTGCCCAGGCCCCCCGAGGGAGGATGATGGTCGGGCAGTGGCGAGCAGGTTGGGGCTGGCGCCGAGCCTGCCCTTGGATGCCCCGGGGAAGGGCGCCGGGGGATGGGCTGCCCCTGGCCAGGTCTGAGGGACCGGCCCAGCTCGGGGCTGTCGGGGGCAGAGAGAGAACCCCCCTCCGCTCTTTCCCTTCAGGTTCTTAGGGCTGGCCAAATCCTTCCCAAGACAGCTTGTCTGGAGAAAATCAGACCCAGCTGAAGAACATGTGTCCATGGGGGAAACCCGGGAAACTGAGTCTCCCCACACAATAGCAGAGATTCTCATCTTGCATCCTCTCCTGAGCTAATGACAAAGGTGGATGTCCCGGGTGGGCCTGTGGAATGGGAGAGGGGAGGAAGTGTATTGTCATGCAGAGGGACATGGAAAGACTTGTCTGAAGCTTATCCCCTGCACTGGGGTCAGGTCGGGAAGGGACGGCACAGAGGTGAGCAGGAACCAACCGGCCTCTCTGTGGTGGGGCTGGCCCCGGGGCAGGCGTGGGGGTGATGGCTGGAAGTGGGATGGCGCGTGAGTTGGCACCAGCCAGCGGTGGAGGCAGAGACTCAGAGGTCAGGGATCTCTCTCTCTGTCTCTGTCTCTGTCTCCCTCAGGGAGCTGAGGAGAGTAAGGTGGCGCCCCCTGCCCACCTCGCCTACCTCTCCATGGGCCCTTCTTTCTCTGGCCGCTCCGGGAGCCCTGCGGGCTTGGGTTCAACCCCCCACACACTGCACAGGCCAAGGGCGCATGCGCGACCGCAGGGGCCTAGGGCTGGCCTCGGGGGGGTCCTCAGTGAAGGCCCTCCCTCCCTCCAGGCTCTGACCCAGCTGCAGCTCTTCCATCGCCGCCCTTCTGGACTCGGCTTCAGCTGTCTCCCTCCCCTCCCCCACTCCCACTCAGCTTGGAGGCCGCTTCCCTGCCTTGAAAGCATGGCTCTGGCCCTGAGGGCCACAGACCTACTGGGCTTCAAGCTCAAGGCTCTGCCTGGGCCTGCTGCTTCGGCCAGGGGCTCATTTTTTCCTGGAAAGACAAAGCCATGGCCTCACCCCACGCCTGCACTTTGCCACGGCAGGCAGCCCAGATGTAGGAAAGGCTCTGTGGAGTCAGAAGTGCCGAGACAGGCAGATGGCACCAGAGGGTTTGGGGGCCAGGGCGCAACTGGGCTAGCCCCTCCTCCCGGGAGTCGGGGAGGCCCGGCCTTCCTAGTGCCCAGGCCACGGCTCCGGGGAGAAACCCGCCATGGAGGGCACGCGGGAGGCCCTCTGCCTGAGGTGGCAGGTGTCACGCCAGGGCCACTGCAAGCCTGGCTCGGCTTGCCTGCTTTCTCCAAAGGAGGCTGGCCGACCAGCTGAACCTGGCACCTGGGCCAGGCCCCTTCCAAGGGGACGAGTTCCAGAGGATAGAGCCCTGGGGGTGGCTGCCAAGTCTCCTGGGGCGTGTGCTGGGCCCCCGTCAGAGGAGGAAGCAGCCTGGTAAACGGTGTGCCAGGCCTGAGATCTGGAGGCCTCCCACACCCGGGTCCCTGTCCTGCCCAGGACCCCCGAGGGAGGACGATGGTCGGGCAGTGGCGAGCAGGGTGGGGCTGGCGCCGAGCCTGCCCTTGGATGCCCCGGGGAAGGGCGCCGGGGGATGGGCTGCCCCTGGCCAGGTCTGAGGGACCGACCCAGCTCGGGGCTGTCGGGGGCAGAGAGAGAACCCCCCTCCGCCCTTTCCCTTCAGGTTCTTAGGGCTGGCCAAATCCTTCCCAAGACAGCTTGTCTGGAGAAAATCAGACCCAGCTGAAGAACATGTGTCCATGGGGGAAACCCGGGAAACTGAGTCTCCCCACACAATAGCAGAGATTCTCATCTTGCATCCTCTCCTGAGCTAATGACAAATGTGGATGTCCCGGGTGGGCCTGTGGAATGGGAGAGGGGAGGAAGTCTATTGTCATGCAGAGGGACATGGAAAGACTTGTCTGAAGCTTATCCCCTGCACTGGGGTCAGGTCGGGAAGGGACGGCACAGAGGTGAGCAGGAACCAACCGGCCTCTCTGTGGTGGGGCTGGCCCCGGGGCAGGCGTGGGGGTGATGGCTGGAAGTGGGATGGCACGTGAGTTGGCACCAGCCAGCGGTGGAGGCAGAGACTCAGAGGTCAGGGATCTCTCTCTCTGTCTCTGTCTCTGTCTCTCTCCCTCAGGGAGCTGAGGAGAGTAAGGTGGCGCCCCCTGCCCACCTCGCCTACCTCTCAATGGGCCCTTCTTTCTCTGGCCGCTCCGGGAGCCCTGCGGGCTTGGGTTCAACCCCCCACACACCGCACAGGCCAAGGGCGCATGCGCGACCGCCGGGTCCTAGGGCTGGCCTCGGGGGGGGGTGTCCTCAGTGAAGGCCCCGCCCTCCCTCCAGGCTCTGACCCAGCTGCAGCTCTTCCATCGCCGCCCTTCTGGACTGGGCTTCAGCTGTCTCCCTCCCCTCCCCCACTCCCACTCAGCTTGCAGGCCGCTTCCCTGCCTTGAAAGCATGGCTCTGGCCCTGAGGGCCACAGACCTACTGGGCTTCAAGCTCAAGGCTCTGCCTGGGCCTGCTGCTTCGGCCAGGGGCTCATTTTTTCCTGGAAAGACAAAGCCATGGCCTCACCCCACGCCTGCACTTTGCCACGGCAGGCAGCCCAGATGTAGGAAAGGCTCTGTGGAGTCAGAAGTGCCGAGACAGGCAGATGGCACCAGAGGGTTTGGGGGCCAGGGCGCAACTGGACTAGCCCCTCCTCCCGGGAGTCGGGGAGGCCCGGCCTTCCTAGAGCCCAGGCCACGGCTCCGGGGAGAAACCCGCCATGGAGGGCACGCAGGAGGCCCTCTGCCTGAGGTGGCAGGTGTCACGCCAGGGCCACTGCAAGCCTGGCTCGGCTTGCCTGCTTTCTCCAAAGGAGGCTGGCCGACCAGCCGAACCTGGCACCTGGGCCAGGCCCCTTCCAAGGGGACGATTTCCAGAGGCTAGAGCTCTGGGGGCGGCTGCCAAGTCTCCTGGGGCGTGTGCTGGGCCCCCGTCAGAGGAGGAAGCAGCCTGGTAAACGGTGTGCCAGGCCTGAGATCTGGAGGCCTCCCACAGCCGGGTCCCTGTCCTGCCCAGGCCCCCCGAGGGAGGACGATGGTCGGGCAGTGGCGAGCAGGGTGGGGCTGGCGCCGAGCCTGCCCTTGGATGCCCCGGGGAAGGGCGCCGGGGGATGGGCTGCCCCTGGCCAGGTCTGAGGGACCGGCCCAGCTCGGGGCTGTCGGGGGCAGAGAGAGAACCCCCCTCCGCTCTTTCCCTTCAGGTTCTTAGGGCTGGCCAAATCCTTCCCAAGACAGCTTGTCTGGAGAAAATCAGACCCGGCTGAAGAACATGTGTCCATGGGGGAAACCCGGGAAACTGAGTCTCCCCACACAATAGCAGAGATTCTCATCTTGCATCCTCTCCTGAGCTAATGACAAAGGTGGATGTCCCGGGTGGGCCTGTGGAATGGGAGAGGGGAGGAAGTGTATTGTCATGCAGAGGGACATGGAAAGACTTGTCTGAAGCTTATCCCCTGCACTGGGGTCAGGTCGGGAAGGGACGGCACAGAGGTGAGCAGGAACCAACCGGCCTCTCTGTGGTGGGGCTGGCCCCGGGGCAGGCGTGGGGGTGATGGCTGGAAGTGGGATGGCGCGTGAGTTGGCACCAGCCAGCGGTGGAGGCAGAGACTCAGAGGTCAGGGATCTCTCTCTCTGTCTCTGTCTCTGTCTCCCTCAGGGAGCTGAGGAGAGTAAGGTGGCGCCCCCTGCCCACCTCGCCTACCTCTCCATGGGCCCTTCTTTCTCTGGCCGCTCCGGGAGCCCTGCGGGCTTGGGTTCAACCCCCCACACACTGCACAGGCCAAGGGCGCATGCGCGACCGCAGGGGCCTAGGGCTGGCCTCGGGGGGGTCCTCAGTGAAGGCCCCGCCCTCCCTCCAGGCTCTGACCCAGCTGCAGCTCTTCCATCGCCGCCCTTCTGGACTCGGCTTCAGCTGTCTCCCTCCCCTCCCCCACTCCCACTCAGCTTGGAGGCCGCTTCCCTGCCTTGAAAGCATGGCTCTGGCCCTGAGGGCCACAGACCTACTGGGCTTCAAGCTCAAGGCTCTGCCTGGGCCTGCTGCTTCGGCCAGGGGCTCATTTTTTCCTGGAAAGACAAAGCCATGGCCTCACCCCACGCCTGCACTTTGCCACGGCAGGCAGCCCAGATGTAGGAAAGGCTCTGTGGAGTCAGAAGTGCCGAGACAGGCAGATGGCACCAGAGGGTTTGGGGGCCAGGGCGCAACTGGGCTAGCCCCTCCTCCCGGGAGTCGGGGAGGCCCGGCCTTCCTAGTGCCCAGGCCACGGCTCCGGGGAGAAACCCGCCATGGAGGGCACGCGGGAGGCCCTCTGCCTGAGGTGGCAGGTGTCACGCCAGGGCCACTGCAAGCCTGGCTCGGCTTGCCTGCTTTCTCCAAAGGAGGCTGGCCGACCAGCTGAACCTGGCACCTGGGCCAGGCCCCTTCCAAGGGGACGAGTTCCAGAGGATAGAGCCCTGGGGGCGGCTGCCAAGTCTCCTGGGGCGTGTGCTGGGCCCCCGTCAGAGGAGGAAGCAGCCTGGTAAACGGTGTGCCAGGCCTGAGATCTGGAGGCCTCCCACACCCGGGTCCCTGTCCTGCCCAGGACCCCCGAGGGAGGACGATGGTCGGGCAGTGGCGAGCAGGGTGGGGCTGGCGCCGAGCCTGCCCTTGGATGCCCCGGGGAAGGGCGCCGGGGGATGGGCTGCCCCTGGCCAGGTCTGAGGGACCGACCCAGCTCGGGGCTGTCGGGGGCAGAGAGAGAACCCCCCTCCGCCCTTTCCCTTCAGGTTCTTAGGGCTGGCCAAATCCTTCCCAAGACAGCTTGTCTGGAGAAAATCAGACCCAGCTGAAGAACATGTGTCCATGGGGGAAACCCGGGAAACTGAGTCTCCCCACACAATAGCAGAGATTCTCATCTTGCATCCTCTCCTGAGCTAATGACAAAGGTGGATGTCCCGGGTGGGCCTGTGGAATGGGAGAGGGGAGGAAGTCTATTGTCATGCAGAGGGACATGGAAAGACTTGTCTGAAGCTTATCCCCTGCACTGGGGTCAGGTCGGGAAGGGACGGCACAGAGGTGAGCAGGAACCAACCGGCCTCTCTGTGGTGGGGCTGGCCCCGGGGCAGGCGTGGGGGTGATGGCTGGAAGTGGGATGGCACGTGAGTTGGCACCAGCCAGCGGTGGAGGCAGAGACTCAGAGGTCAGGGATCTCTCTCTCTGTCTCTGTCTCTGTCTCTCTCCCTCAGGGAGCTGAGGAGAGTAAGGTGGCGCCCCCTGCCCACCTCGCCTACCTCTCAATGGGCCCTTCTTTCTCTGGCCGCTCCGGGAGCCCTGCGGGCTTGGGTTCAACCCCCCACACACCGCACAGGCCAAGGGCGCATGCGCGACCGCCGGGTCCTAGGGCTGGCCTCGGGGGGGGGGTGTCCTCAGTGAAGGCCCCGCCCTCCCTCCAGGCTCTGACCCAGCTGCAGCTCTTCCATCGCCGCCCTTCTGGACTGGGCTTCAGCTGTCTCCCTCCCCTCCCCCACTCCCACTCAGCTTGCAGGCCGCTTCCCTGCCTTGAAAGCATGGCTCTGGCCCTGAGGGCCACAGACCTACTGGGCTTCAAGCTCAAGGCTCTGCCTGGGCCTGCTGCTTCGGCCAGGGGCTCATTTTTTCCTGGAAAGACAAAGCCATGGCCTCACCCCACGCCTGCACTTTGCCACGGCAGGCAGCCCAGATGTAGGAAAGGCTCTGTGGAGTCAGAAGTGCCGAGACAGGCAGATGGCACCAGAGGGTTTGGGGGCCAGGGCGCAACTGGGCTAGCCCCTCCTACCGGGAGTCGGGGAGGCCCGGCCTTCCTAGTGCCCAGGCCACGGCTCCGGGGAGAAACTCGCCATGGAGGGCACGCGGGAGGCCCTCTGCCTGAGGTGGCAGGTGTCACGCCAGGGCCACTGCAAGCCTGGCTCGGCTTGCCTGCTTTCTCCAAAGGAGGCTGGCCGACCAGCCGAACCTGGCACCTGGGCCATGCCCCTTCCCAGGGGACGAGTTCCAGAGGATAGAGCCCTGGGGGCGGCTGCCAAGTCTCCTGGGGCGTGTGCTGGGCCCCCGTCAGAGGAGGAAGCAGCCTGGTAAACGGTGTGCCAGGCCTGAGATCTGGAGGCCTCCCACAGCCGGGTCCCTGTCCTGCCCAGGCCCCCCGAGGGAGGACCATGATCGGGCAATGGCGAGCGGGGTGGGGCTGGCGCCGAGCCTGCCCTTGGATGCCCCGGGGAAGGGCGCCGGGGGATGGGCTGCCCCTGGCCAGGTCTGAGGGACCGACCCAGCTCGGGGCTGTCGGGGGCAGAGAGAGAACCCCCCTCCGCCCTTTCCCTTCAGCTTCTTAGGGCTGGCCAAATCCTTCCCAAGACAGCTTGTCTGGAGAAAATCAGACCCAGCTGAAGAACATGTGTCCATGGGGGAAACCCGGGAAACTGAGTCTCCCCACACAATAGCAGAGATTCTCATCTTGCATCCTCTCCTGAGCTAATGACAAAGGTGGATGTCCCGGGTGGGCCTGTGGAATGGGAGAGGGGAGGAAGTCTATTGTCAGGCAGAGGGACATGGAAAGACTTGTCTGAAGCTTATCCCCTGCACTGGGGTCAGGTCGGGAAGGGACGGCACAGAGGTGAGCAGGAACCAACCGGCCTCTCTGTGGTGGGGCTGGCCCCGGGGCAGGCGTGGGGGTGATGGCTGGAAGTGGGATGGCGCGTGAGTTGGCACCAGCCAGCGGTGGAGGCAGAGACTCAGAGGTCAGGGATCTCTCTCTCTGTCTCTGTCTCTGTCTCTCTCCCTCAGGGAGCTGAGGAGAGTAAGGTGACGCCCCCTGCCCACCTCGCCTACCTCTCCATGGGCCCTTCATTATCTGGCCGCTCCGGGAGCCCTGCGGGCTTGGGTTCAACCCCCCACACACCGCACAGGCCAAGGGCGCATGCGCGACCGCCGGGGCCTAGGGCTGGCCTGGGGGGGGGTCCTCAGTGAAGGCCCCGCCCTCCCTGCAGGCTCTGACCCAGCTGCAGCTCTTCCATCGCCGCCCTTCTGGACTCGGCTTCAGCTCTTCAGCTGTCACCCTCCCCTCCCCCACTCCCACTCAGCTTGGAGGCCGCTCCCTGCCTTGAAAACATGGCTCTGGCCCTGAGGGCCACAGACCTACTGGGCTTCAAGCTCAAGGCTCTGCCTGGGCCTGCTGCTTCGGACAGGGGCTCATTTTTTCCTGGAAAGACAAAGCCATGGCCTCACCCCACGCCTGCACTTTGCCACGGCAGGCAGCCCAGATGTAGGAAAGGCTCTGTGGAGTCAGAAGTGCCGAGACAGGCAGATGGCACCAGAGGGTTTGGGGGCCAGGGCGCAACTGGGCTAGCCCCTCCTCCCGGGAGTCGGGGAGGCCCGGCCTTCCTAGTGCCCAGGCCACGGCTCCGGGGAGAAACCCGCCATGGAGGGCACGCGGGAGGCCCTCTGCCTGAGGTGGCAGGTGTCACGCCAGGGCCACTGCAAGCCTGGCTCGGCTTGCCTGCTTTCTCCAAAGGAGGCTGGCCGACCAGCCGAACCTGGCACCTGGGCCATGCCCCTTCCCAGGGGACGAGTTCCAGAGGATAGAGCCCTGGGGGCGGCTGCCAAGTCCCCTGGGGCGTGTGCTGGGCCCCCGTCAGAGGAGGAAGCAGCCTGGTAAACGGTGTGCCAGGCCTGAGATCTGGAGGCCTCCCACAGCCGGGTCCCTGTCCTGCCCAGGCCCCCCGAGGGAGGACGATGATCGGGCAATGGCGAGCGGGGTGGGGCTGGCGCCGAGCCTGCCCTTGGATGCCCCGGGGAAGGGCGCCGGGGGATGGGCTGCCCCTGGCCAGGTCTGAGGGACCGACCCAGCTCGGGGCTGTCGGGGGCAGAGAGAGAACCCCCCTCCGCCCTTTCCCTTCAGGTTCTTAGGGCTGGCCAAATCCTTCCCAAGACAGCTTGTCTGGAGAAAATCAGACCCAGCTGAAGAACATGTGTCCATGGGGGAAACCCGGGAAACTGTGTCTCCCCACACAATAGCAGAGATTCTCATCTTGCATCCTCTCCTGAGCTAATGACAAAGGTGGATGTCCCGGGTGGGCCTGTGGAATGGGAGAGGGGAGGAAGTCTATTGTCATGCAGAGGGACATGGAAAGACTTGTCTGAAGCTTATCCCCTGCAATGGGGTCAGGTCGGGAAGGGACGGCACAGAGGTGAGCAGGAACCAACCGGCCTCTCTGTGGTGGGGCTGGCCCCGGGGCAGGCGTGGGGGTGATGGCTGGAAGTGGGATGGCGCGTGAGTTGGCACCAGCCAGCGGTGGAGGCAGAGACTCAGAGGTCAGGGATCTCTCTCTCTGTCTCTGTCTCTGTCTCTCTCCCTCAGGGAGCTGAGGAGAGTAAGGTGACGCCCCCTGCCCACCTCGCCTACCTCTCCATGGGCCCTTCATTATCTGGCCGCTCCGGGAGCCCTGCGGGCTTGGGTTCAACCCCCCACACACCGCACAGGCCAAGGGCGCATGCGCGACCGCCGGGGCCTAGGGCTGGCCTGGGGGGGGGTCCTCAGTGAAGGCCCCGCCCTCCCTGCAGGCTCTGACCCAGCTGCAGCTCTTCCATCGCCGCCCTTCTGGACTCGGCTTCAGCTCTTCAGCTGTCACCCTCCCCTCCCCCACTCCCACTCAGCTTGGAGGCCGCTCCCTGCCTTGAAAACATGGCTCTGGCCCTGAGGGTCACAGACCTACTGGGCTTCAAGCTCAAGGCTCTGCCTGGGCCTGCTGCTTCGGCCAGGGGCTCATTTTTTCCTGGAAAGACAAAGCCATGGCCTCACCCCACGCCTGCACTTTGCCACGGCAGGCAGCCCAGATGTAGGAAAGGCTCTGTGGAGTCAGAAGTGCCGAGACAGGCAGATGGCACCAGAGGGTTTGGGGGCCAGGGCGCAACTGGGCTAGCCCCTCCTCCCGGGAGTCGGGGAGGCCCGGCCTTCCTAGTGCCCAGGCCACGGCTCCGGGGAGAAACCCGCCATGGAGGGCACGCGGGAGGCCCTCTGCCTGAGGTGGCAGGTGTCACGCCAGGGCCACTGCAAGCCTGGCTCGGCTTGCCTGCTTTCTCCAAAGGAGGCTGGCCGACCAGCCGAACCTGGCACCTGGGCCAGGCCCCTTCCAAGGGGACGAGTTCCAGAGGATAGAGCCCTGGGGGCGGCTGCCAAGTCTCCTGGGGCGTGTGCTGGGCCCCCGTCAGAGGAGGAAGCAGCCTGGTAAACGGTGTGCCAGGCCTGAGATCTGGAGGCCTCCCACAGCCGGGTCCCTGTCCTGCCCAGGCCCCCCGAGGGAGGACGATGGTCGGGCAGTGGCGAGCGGGGTGGGGCTGGCGCCGAGCCTGCCCTTGGATGCCCCGGGGAAGGGCGCCGGGGGATGGGCTGCCCCTGGCCAGGTCTGAGGGACCGACCCAGCTCGGGGCTGTCGGGGGCAGAGAGAGAACCCCCCTCCGCCCTTTCCCTTCAGCTTCTTAGGGCTGGCCAAATCCTTCCCAAGACAGCTTGTCTGGAGAAAATCAGACCCAGCTGAAGAACATGTGTCCATGGGGGAAACCCGGGAAACTGAGTCTCCCCACACAATAGCAGAGATTCTCATCTTGCATCCTCTCCTGAGCTAATGACAAAGGTGGATGTCCCGGGTGGGCCTGTGGAATGGGAGAGGGGAGGAAGTCTATTGTCATGCAGAGGGACATGGAAAGACTTGTCTGAAGCTTATCCCCTGCACTGGGGTCAGGTCGGGAAGGGACGGCACAGAGGTGAGCAGGAACCAACCGGCCTCTCTGTGGTGGGGCTGGCCCCGGGGCAGGCGTGGGGGTGATGGCTGGAAGTGGGATGGCGCGTGAGTTGGCACCAGCAAGCGGTGGAGGCAGAGACTCAGAGGTCAGGGATCTCTCTCTCTGTCTCTGTCTCTGTCTCCCTCAGGGAGCTGAGGAGAGTAAGGTGGCGCCCCCTGCCCACCTCGCCTACCTCTCCATGGGCCCTTCTTTCTCTGGCCGCTCCGGGAGCCCTGCGGGCTTGGGTTCAACCCCCCACACACCGCACAGGCCAAGGGCGCATGCGCGACCGCCGGGGCCTAGGGCTGGCCTCGGGGGGGTCCTCAGTGAAGGCCCCGCCCTCCCTCCAGGCTCTGACCCAGCTGCAGCTCTTCCATCGCCGCCCTTCTGGACTCGGCTTCAGCTGTCTCCCTCCCCTCCCCCACTCCCACTCAGCTTGCAGGCCGCTTCCCTGCCTTGAAAGCATGGCTCTGGCCCTGAGGGCCACAGACCTACTGGGCTTCAAGCTCAAGGCTCTGCCTGGGCCTGCTGCTTCGGCCAGGGGCTCATTTTTTCCTGGAAAGACAAAGCCATGGCCTCACCCCACGCCTGCACTTTGCCACGGCAGGCAGCCCAGATGTAGGAAAGGCTCTGTGGAGTCAGAAGTGCCGAGACAGGCAGATGGCACCAGAGGGTTTGGGGGCCAGGGCGCAAGTGGGCTAGCCCCTCCTCCCGGGAGTCGGGGAGGCCCGGCCTTCCTAGTGCCCAGGCCACGGCTCCGGGGAGAAACCCGCCATGGATGGCACGCGGGAGGCCCTCTGCCTGAGGTGGCAGGTGTCACGCCAGGGCCAGTGCAAGCCTGGCTAGGCTTGCCTGCTTTCTCCAAAGGAGGCTGGCCGACCAGCCGAACCTGGCACCTGGGCCAGGCCCCTTCCAAGGGGACGAGTTCCAGAGGATAGAGCCCTGGGGGCGGCTGCCAAGTCTCCTGGGGCGTGTGCTGGGCCCCCGTCAGAGGAGGAAGCAGCCTGGTAAACGGTGTGCCAGGCCTGAGATCTGGAGGCCTCCCACAGCCGGGTCCCTGTCCTGCCCAGGCCCCCCGAGGGAGGACGATGGTCGGGCAGTGGCGAGCGGGGTGGGGGGTGGCGCCGAGCCTGCCCTTGGATGCCCCGGGGAAGGGCGCCGGGGGATGGGCTGCCCCTGGCCAGGTCTGAGGGACCGACCCAGCTCGGGGCTGTCGGGGGCAGAGAGAGAACCCCCCTCCGCCCTTTCCCTTCAGCTTCTTAGGGCTGGCCAAATCCTTCCCAAGACAGCTTGTCTGGAGAAAATCAGACCCAGCTGAAGAACATGTGTCCATGGGGGAAACCCGGGAAACTGAGTCTCCCCACACAATAGCAGAGATTCTCATCTTGCATCCTCTCCTGAGCTAATGACAAAGGTGGATGTCCCGGGTGGGTGGGCCTGTGGAATGGGAGAGGGGAGGAAGTCTATTGTCATGCAGAGGGACATGGAAAGACTTGTCTGAAGCTTATCCCCTGCACTGGGGTCAGGTCGGGAAGGGACGGACGGCACAGAGGTGAGCAGGAACCAACCGGCCTCTCTGTGGTGGGGCTGGCCCCGGGGCAGGCGTGGGGGTGATGGCTGGAAGTGGGATGGCGCGTGAGTTCGCACCAGCCAGCGGTGGAGGCAGAGACTCAGAGGTCAGGGATCTCTCTCTCTGTCTCTGTCTCTGTCTCTCTCCCTCAGGGAGCTGAGGAGAGTAAGGTGGCGCCCCCTGCCCACCTCGCCTACCTCTCCATGGGCCCTTCTTTCTCTGGCCGCTCCGGGAGCCCTGCGGGCTTGGGTTCAACCCCCCACACACCGCACAGGCCAAGGGCGCATGCGCGACCGCCGGGGCCTAGGGCTGGCCTGGGTGGGGGGGTCCTCAGTGAAGGCCGCGCCCTCCCTCCAGGCTCTGACCCAGCTGCAGCTCTTCCATCGCCGCCCTTCTGGACTCGGCTTCAGCTGTCTCCCTCCCCTCCCCCACTCCCACTCAGCTTGCAGGCCGCTTCCCTGCCTTGAAAGCCTGGCTCTGGCCCTGAGGGCCACAGACCTACTGGGCTTCAAGCTCAAGGCTCTGCCTGGGCCTGCTGCTTCGGCCAGGGGCTCATTTTTTCCTGGAAAGACAAAGCCATGGCCTCACCCCACGCCTGCACTTTGCCACGGCAGGCAGCCCAGATGTAGGAAAGGCTCTGTGGAGTCAGAAGTGCCGAGACAGGCAGATGGCACCAGAGGGTTTGGGGGCCAGGGCGCAACTGGACTAGCCCCTCCTCCCGGGAGTCGGGGAGGCCCGGCCTTCCTAGTGCCCAGGCCACGGCTCCGGGGAGAAACCCGCCATGGAGGGCACGCAGGAGGCCCTCTGCCTGAGGTGGCAGGTGTCACGCCAGGGCCACTGCAAGCCTGGCTCGGCTTGCCTGCTTTCTCCAAAGGAGGCTGGCCGACCAGCCGAACCTGGCACCTGGGCCAGGCCCCTTCCAAGGGGACGAGTTCCAGAGGCTAGAGCTCTGGGGGCGGCTGCCAAGTCTCCTGGGGCGTGTGCTGGGCCCCCGTCAGAGGAGGAAGCAGCCTGGTAAACGGTGTGCCAGGCCTGAGATCTGGAGGCCTCCCACAGCCGGGTCCCTGTCCTGCCCAGGCCCCCCGAGGGAGGACGATGGTCGGGCAGTGGCGAGCAGGGTGGGGCTGGCGCCGAGCCTGCCCTTGGATGCCCCGGGGAAGGGCGCCGGGGGATGGGCTGCCCCTGGCCAGGTCTGAGGGACCGGCCCAGCTCGGGGCTGTCGGGGGCAGAGAGAGAACCCCCCTCCGCCCTTTCCCTTCAGGTTCTTAGGGCTGGCCAAATCCTTCCCAAGACAGCTTGTCTGGAGAAAATCAGACCCAGCTGAAGAACATGTGTCCATGGGGGAAACCCGGGAAACTGAGTCTCCCCACACAATAGCAGAGATTCTCATCTTGCATCCTCTCCTGAGCTAATGACAAAGGTGGATGTCCCGGGTGGGCCTGTGGAATGGGAGAGGGGAGGAAGTCTATTGTCATGCAGAGGGACATGGAAAGACTTGTCTGAAGCTTATCCCCTGCACTGGGGTCAGGTCGGGAAGGGACGGCACAGAGGTGAGCAGGAACCAACCTGCCTCTCTGTGGTGGGGCTGGCCCCGGGGCAGGCGTGGGGGTGATGGCTGGAAGTGGGATGGCGCGTGAGTTGGCACCAGCCAGCGGTGGAGGCAGAGACTCAGAGGTCAGGGATCTCTCTCTCTGTCTCTGTCTCTGTCTCCCTCAGGGAGCTGAGGAGAGTAAGGTGGCGCCCCCTGCCCACCTCGCCTACCTCTCCATGGGCCCTTCTTTCTCTGGCCGCTCCGGGAGCCCTGCGGGCTTGGGTTCAACCCCCCACACACCGCACAGGCCAAGGGCGCATGCGCGACCGCCGGGTCCTAGGGCTGGCCTCGGGGGGGGGGGGTCCTCAGTGAAGGCCCCGCCCTCACTCCAGGCTCTGACCCAGCTGCAGCTCTTCCATCGCCGCCCTTCTGGACTGGGCTTCAGCTGTCTCCCTCCCCTCCCCCACTCCCACTCAGCTTGGAGGCCGCTTCCCTGCCTTGAAAGCATGGCTCTGGCCCTGAGGGCCACAGACCTACTGGGCTTCAAGCTCAAGGCTCTGCCTGGGCCTGCTGCTTCGGCCAGGGGCTCATTTTTTCCTGGAAAGACAAAGCCATGGCCTCACCCCACGCCTGCACTTTGCCACGGCAGGCAGCCCAGATGTAGGAAAGGCTCTGTGGAGTCAGAAGTGCCGAGACAGGCAGATGGCACCAGAGGGTTTGGGGGCCAGGGCGCAACTGGACTAGCCCCTCCTCCCGGGAGTCGGGGAGGCCCGGCCTTCCTAGTGCCCAGGCCACGGCTCCGGGGAGAAACTCGCCATGGAGGGCACGCAGGAGGCCCTCTGCCTGAGGTGGCAGGTGTCACGCCAGGGCCAGTGCAAGCCTGGCTAGGCTTGCCTGCTTTCTCCAAAGGAGGCTGGCCGACCAGCCGAACCTGGCACCTGGGCCAGGCCCCTTCCAAGGGGACGAGTTCCAGAGGATAGAGCCCTGGGGGCGGCTGCCAAGTCTCCTGGGGCGTGTGCTGGGCCCCCGTCAGAGGAGGAAGCAGCCTGGTAAACGGTGTGCCAGGCCTGAGATCTGGAGGCCTCCCACAGCCGGGTCCCTGTCCTGCCCAGGCCCCCCGAGGGAGGACGATGGTCGGGCAGTGGCGAGCGGGGTGGGGGTGGCGCCAAGCCTGCCCTTGGATGCCCCGGGGAAGGGCGCCGGGGGATGGGCTGCCCCTGGCCAGGTCTGAGGGACCGACCCAGCTCGGGGCTGTCGGGGGCAGAGAGAGAACCCCCCTCCGCCCTTTCCCTTCAGCTTCTTAGGGCTGGCCAAATCCTTCCCAAGACAGCTTGTCTGGAGAAAATCAGACCCAGCTGAAGAACATGTGTCCATGGGGGAAACCCGGGAAACTGAGTCTCCCCACACAATAGCAGAGATTCTCATCTTGCATCCTCTCCTGAGCTAATGACAAAGGTGGATGTCCCGGGTGGGTGGGCCTGTGGAATGGGAGAGGGGAGGAAGTCTATTGTCATGCAGAGGGACATGGAAAGACTTGTCTGAAGCTTATCCCCTGCACTGGGGTCAGGTCGGGAAGGGACGGACGGCACAGAGGTGAGCAGGAACCAACCGGCCTCTCTGTGGTGGGGCTGGCCCCGGGGCAGGCGTGGGGGTGATGGCTGGAAGTGGGATGGCGCGTGAGTTGGCACCAGCCAGCGGTGGAGGCAGAGACTCAGAGGTCAGGGATCTCTCTCTCTGTCTCTGTCTCTGTCTCTCTCCCTCAGGGAGCTGAGGAGAGTAAGGTGGCGCCCCCTGCCCACCTCGCCTACCTCTCCATGGGCCCTTCTTTCTCTGGCCGCTCCGGGAGCCCTGCGGGCTTGGGTTCAACCCCCCACACACCGCACAGGCCAAGGGCGCATGCGCGACCGCCGGGGCCTAGGGCTGGCCTGGGTGGGGGGGTCCTCAGTGAAGGCCGCGCCCTCCCTCCAGGCTCTGACCCAGCTGCAGCTCTTCCATCGCCGCCCTTCTGGACTCGGCTTCAGCTGTCTCCCTCCCCTCCCCCACTCCCACTCAGCTTGCAGGCCGCTTCCCTGCCTTGAAAGCATGGCTCTGGCCCTGAGGGCCACAGACCTACTGGGCTTCAAGCTCAAGGCTCTGCCTGGGCCTGCTGCTTCGGCCAGGGGCTCATTTTTTCCTGGAAAGACAAAGCCATGGCCTCACCCCACGCCTGCACTTTGCCACGGCAGGCAGCCCAGATGTAGGAAAGGCTCTGTGGAGTCAGAAGTGCCGAGACAGGCAGATGGCACCAGAGGGTTTGGGGGCCAGGGCGCAACTGGACTAGCCCCTCCTCCCGGGAGTCGGGGAGGCCCGGCCTTCCTAGTGCCCAGGCCACGGCTCCGGGGAGAAACCCGCCATGGAGGGCACGCAGGAGGCCCTCTGCCTGAGGTGGCAGGTGTCACGCCAGGGCCACTGCAAGCCTGGCTCGGCTTGCCTGCTTTCTCCAAAGGAGGCTGGCCGACCAGCCGAACCTGGCACCTGGGCCAGGCCCCTTCCAAGGGGACGAGTTCCAGAGGCTAGAGCTCTGGGGGCGGCTGCCAAGTCTCCTGGGGCGTGTGCTGGGCCCCCGTCAGAGGAGGAAGCAGCCTGGTAAACGGTGTGCCAGGCCTGAGATCTGGAGGCCTCCCACAGCCGGGTCCCTGTCCTGCCCAGGCCCCCCGAGGGAGGACGATGGTCGGGCAGTGGCGAGCAGGGTGGGGCTGGCGCCGAGCCTGCCCTTGGATGCCCCGGGGAAGGGCGCCGGGGGATGGGCTGCCCCTGGCCAGGTCTGAGGGACCGGCCCAGCTCGGGGCTGTCGGGGGCAGAGAGAGAACCCCCCTCCGCCCTTTCCCTTCAGGTTCTTAGGGCTGGCCAAATCCTTCCCAAGACAGCTTGTCTGGAGAAAATCAGACCCAGCTGAAGAACATGTGTCCATGGGGGAAACCCGGGAAACTGAGTCTCCCCACACAATAGCAGAGATTCTCATCTTGCATCCTCTCCTGAGCTAATGACAAAGGTGGATGTCCCGGGTGGGCCTGTGGAATGGGAGAGGGGAGGAAGTCTATTGTCATGCAGAGGGACATGGAAAGACTTGTCTGAAGCTTATCCCCTGCACTGGGGTCAGGTCGGGAAGGGACGGCACAGAGGTGAGCAGGAACCAACCTGCCTCTCTGTGGTGGGGCTGGCCCCGGGGCAGGCGTGGGGGTGATGGCTGGAAGTGGGATGGCGCGTGAGTTGGCACCAGCCAGCGGTGGAGGCAGAGACTCAGAGGTCAGGGATCTCTCTCTCTGTCTCTGTCTCTGTCTCCCTCAGGGAGCTGAGGAGAGTAAGGTGGCGCCCCCTGCCCACCTCGCCTACCTCTCCATGGGCCCTTCTTTCTCTGGCCGCTCCGGGAGCCCTGCGGGCTTGGGTTCAACCCCCCACACACCGCACAGGCCAAGGGCGCATGCGCGACCGCCGGGTCCTAGGGCTGGCCTCGGGGGGGGGGGGTCCTCAGTGAAGGCCCCGCCCTCACTCCAGGCTCTGACCCAGCTGCAGCTCTTCCATCGCCGCCCTTCTGGACTCGGCTTCAGCTGTCTCCCTCCCCTCCCCCACTCCCACTCAGCTTGGAGGCCGCTTCCCTGCCTTGAAAGCATGGCTCTGGCCCTGAGGGCCACAGACCTACTGGGCTTCAAGCTCAAGGCTCTGCCTGGGCCTGCTGCTTCGGCCAGGGGCTCATTTTTTCCTGGAAAGACAAAGCCATGGCCTCACCCCACGCCTGCACTTTGCCACGGCAGGCAGCCCAGATGTAGGAAAGGCTCTGTGGAGTCAGAAGTGCCGAGACAGGCAGATGGCACCAGAGGGTTTGGGGGCCAGGGCGCAACTGGACTAGCCCCTCCTCCCGGGAGTCGGGGAGGCCCGGCCTTCCTAGTGCCCAGGCCACGGCTCCGGGGAGAAACTCGCCATGGAGGGCACGCAGGAGGCCCTCTGCCTGAGGTGGCAGGTGTCACGCCAGGGCCACTGCAATCCTGGCTCGGCTTGCCTGCTTTCTCCAAAGGAGGCTGGCCGACCAGCTGAACCTGGCACCTGGGCCAGGCCCCTTCCAAGGGGACGAGTTCCAGAGGCTAGAGCCCTGGGGGCGGCTGCCAAGTCTCCTGGGGCTTGTGCTGGGCCCCCGTCAGAGGAGGAAGCAGCCTGGTAAACGGTGTGCCAGGCCTGAGATCTGGAGGCCTCCCACAGCCGGGTCCCTGTCCTGCCCAGGCCCCCCGAGGGAGGACGATGGTCGGGCAGTGGCGAGCGGGGTGGGGCTGGCGCCGAGCCTGCCCTTGGATGCCCCGGGGAAGGGCGCCGGGGGATGGGCTGCCCCTGGCCAGGTCTGAGGGACCGACCCAGCTCGGGGCTGTCGGGGGCAGAGAGAGAACCCCCCTCCGCCCTTTCCCTTCAGCTTCTTAGGGCTGGCCAAATCCTTCCCAAGACAGCTTGTCTGGAGAAAATCAGACCCAGCTGAAGAACATGTGTCCATGGGGGAAACCCGGGAAACTGAGTCTCCCCACACAATAGCAGAGATTCTCATCTTGCATCCTCTCCTGAGCTAATGACAAAGGTGGATGTCCCGGGTGGGTGGGCCTGTGGAATGGGAGAGGGGAGGAAGTCTATTGTCATGCAGAGGGACATGGAAAGACTTGTCTGAAGCTTATCCCCTGCACTGGGGTCAGGTCGGGAAGGGACGGACGGCACAGAGGTGAGCAGGAACCAACCGGCCTCTCTGTGGTGGGGCTGGCCCCGGGGCAGGCGTGGGGGTGATGGCTGGAAGTGGGATGGCGCGTGAGTTGGCACCAGCCAGCGGTGGAGGCAGAGACTCAGAGGTCAGGGATCTCTCTCTCTGTCTCTGTCTCTGTCTCTCTCCCTCAGGGAGCTGAGGAGAGTAAGGTGGCGCCCCCTGCCCACCTCGCCTACCTCTCCATGGGCCCTTCTTTCTCTGGCCGCTCCGGGAGCCCTGCGGGCTTGGGTTCAACCCCCCACACACCGCACAGGCCAAGGGCGCATGCGCGACCGCCGGGGCCTAGGGCTGGCCTGGGTGGGGGGGTCCTCAGTGAAGGCCGCGCCCTCCCTCCAGGCTCTGACCCAGCTGCAGCTCTTCCATCGCCGCCCTTCTGGACTCGGCTTCAGCTGTCTCCCTCCCCTCCCCCACTCCCACTCAGCTTGCAGGCCGCTTCCCTGCCTTGAAAGCATGGCTCTGGCCCTGAGGGCCACAGACCTACTGGGCTTCAAGCTCAAGGCTCTGCCTGGGCCTGCTGCTTCGGCCAGGGGCTCATTTTTTCCTGGAAAGACAAAGCCATGGCCTCACCCCACGCCTGCACTTTGCCACGGCAGGCAGCCCAGATGTAGGAAAGGCTCTGTGGAGTCAGAAGTGCCGAGACAGGCAGATGGCACCAGAGGGTTTGGGGGCCAGGGCGCAACTGGACTAGCCCCTCCTCCCGGGAGTCGGGGAGGCCCGGCCTTCCTAGTGCCCAGGCCACGGCTCCGGGGAGAAACCCGCCATGGAGGGCACGCAGGAGGCCCTCTGCCTGAGGTGGCAGGTGTCACGCCAGGGCCACTGCAAGCCTGGCTCGGCTTGCCTGCTTTCTCCAAAGGAGGCTGGCCGACCAGCCGAACCTGGCACCTGGGCCAGGCCCCTTCCAAGGGGACGAGTTCCAGAGGCTAGAGCTCTGGGGGCGGCTGCCAAGTCTCCTGGGGCGTGTGCTGGGCCCCCGTCAGAGGAGGAAGCAGCCTGGTAAACGGTGTGCCAGGCCTGAGATCTGGAGGCCTCCCACAGCCGGGTCCCTGTCCTGCCCAGGCCCCCCGAGGGAGGACGATGGTCGGGCAGTGGCGAGCAGGGTGGGGCTGGCGCCGAGCCTGCCCTTGGATGCCCCGGGGAAGGGCGCCGGGGGATGGGCTGCCCCTGGCCAGGTCTGAGGGACCGGCCCAGCTCGGGGCTGTCGGGGGCAGAGAGAGAACCCCCCTCCGCCCTTTCCCTTCAGGTTCTTAGGGCTGGCCAAATCCTTCCCAAGACAGCTTGTCTGGAGAAAATCAGACCCAGCTGAAGAACATGTGTCCATGGGGGAAACCCGGGAAACTGAGTCTCCCCACACAATAGCAGAGATTCTCATCTTGCATCCTCTCCTGAGCTAATGACAAAGGTGGATGTCCCGGGTGGGCCTGTGGAATGGGAGAGGGGAGGAAGTCTATTGTCATGCAGAGGGACATGGAAAGACTTGTCTGAAGCTTATCCCCTGCACTGGGGTCAGGTCGGGAAGGGACGGCACAGAGGTGAGCAGGAACCAACCTGCCTCTCTGTGGTGGGGCTGGCCCCGGGGCAGGCGTGGGGGTGATGGCTGGAAGTGGGATGGCGCGTGAGTTGGCACCAGCCAGCGGTGGAGGCAGAGACTCAGAGGTCAGGGATCTCTCTCTCTGTCTCTGTCTCTGTCTCCCTCAGGGAGCTGAGGAGAGTAAGGTGGCGCCCCCTGCCCACCTCGCCTACCTCTCCATGGGCCCTTCTTTCTCTGGCCGCTCCGGGAGCCCTGCGGGCTTGGGTTCAACCCCCCACACACCGCACAGGCCAAGGGCGCATGCGCGACCGCCGGGTCCTAGGGCTGGCCTCGGGGGGGGGGGGTCCTCAGTGAAGGCCCCGCCCTCACTCCAGGCTCTGACCCAGCTGCAGCTCTTCCATCGCCGCCCTTCTGGACTCGGCTTCAGCTGTCTCCCTCCCCTCCCCCACTCCCACTCAGCTTGGAGGCCGCTTCCCTGCCTTGAAAGCATGGCTCTGGCCCTGAGGGCCACAGACCTACTGGGCTTCAAGCTCAAGGCTCTGCCTGGGCCTGCTGCTTCGGCCAGTGGCTCATTTTTTCCTGGAAAGACAAAGCCATGGCCTCACCCCACGCCTGCACTTTGCCACGGCAGGCAGCCCAGATGTAGGAAAGGCTCTGTGGAGTCAGAAGTGCCGAGACAGGCAGATGGCACCAGAGGGTTTGGGGGCCAGGGCGCAACTGGACTAGCCCCTCCTCCCGGGAGTCGGGGAGGCCCGGCCTTCCTAGTGCCCAGGCCACGGCTCCGGGGAGAAACTCGCCATGGAGGGCACGCAGGAGGCCCTCTGCCTGAGGTGGCAGGTGTCACGCCAGGGCCACGGCAATCCTGGCTCGGCTTGCCTGCTTTCTCCAAAGGAGGCTGGCCGACCAGCTGAACCTGGCACCTGGGCCAGGCCCCTTCCAAGGGGACGAGTTCCAGAGGCTAGAGACCTGGGGGCGGCTGCCAAGTCTCCTGGGGCTTGTGCTGGGCCCCCGTCAGAGGAGGAAGCAGCCTGGTAAACGGTGTGCCAGGCCTGAGATCTGGAGGCCTCCCACAGCCGGGTCCCTGTCCTGCCCAGGCCCCCCGAGGGAGGACGATGGTCGGGCAGTGGCGAGCGGGGTGGGGCTGGCGCCGAGCCTGCCCTTGGATGCCCCGGGGAAGGGCGCCGGGGGATGGGCTGCCCCTGGCCAGGTCTGAGGGACCGACCCAGCTCGGGGCTGTCGGGGGCAGAGAGAGAACCCCCCTCCGCC